>NC_056728.1:1579238486-1579430986 GCF_019279795.1 Protopterus annectens | reverse complement strand
CGATCTTGTTTGGCATTTACTTCTCTGAAGTACAGGCCAACACTAAGGGACTCTGGCTAACAAAGTTTGCAGATGACTGCAAACTGGGAGCCATTATTGAATACCCAAATGATGTGGATATTCTACAAAAGGGCCTTACAGAAACAGATACTTGGTGCCAGAGCCATGGGCTCAAGCTTAATGCCAAAAAATGTATAGTTAACCCCTTTGGGAAAAAACATGTACCCATGAATTACCACAAAGGTGGCAGTACACTAAACACTGAAAGTGTGATGAAAGACTTATGGACATAGGTGGACAGTGGTCTCACCTTCGATAACCACATCGCCACAAAAGTCAAGAAATCCTTCTATGTGGCACACCTCATCACTAAGAGCTTTTCATCCAGAAAAAAGGAGGTCATTGCCAGCTGTACTCATCCCTCATTAAACCCATTATAGAGTACAACGTTCCGTTTGGTATGTATCTCACAAGACATTGTCAACAGCTGGAAAGGCAGCAGAAATACCTCAATAAAAGAATCACAGGCCTAAAGCAGATGCCCTATGCTGACCATCTAGAAAAATTCCAGCTATACTCTGTGGCATATCGTCTACTCAGAGGTGATCTCTGCTTAACATACAAGGTCATGTCAAACCCTGAGCTGTTGGACATGCTCCACTTAAAGAAATCCCAATCCCTCAGAGCCACATACTCCAGGGATCTAAACCTTGTCATCACAATGAACAAAACATGCTGGAGGGATAGGTTCCTGACCCGGAGACTCCCCATATTCTGGAATAGACTGCCCATACATGTCAAGCAGAGCACCTCCTTGGCCCTCTTCAAAAGGAACCTTGATGACTGGATGGGAGATAGGAAATTCACCCCTGGGATCACGGCAGTCACCCTCTGAGACAGGGGTCCAGGGAAGTAAATATTGTGGGAAAAAATATCCAGGGAATTGTTATGGCTAGGCTTGTATAGTCCCTACGGCCAATAGCCTAGTACCAACCTATGAACCTATGAATCTATATGAGACAGATATTTGAAAAGAAATTAGAGATGACAAAAATAGTCCAACTGGACATTCCTAGACTTGGAAAAAGTATACGGATTCCAAGAAAGCTGATTTGGGTAATCCTGCAGTAGTTTAAAGTCCCAAAAACATTGGTAGAATTAGTTCAAGCTATTTATAAAGACCCAATGACTCAAGTACAAACAGTATTCAGTGTCACAGAGGGGGTCCTAGTGCCAGTGGTTCTGCATAAGGGTTCTGTTCTTCTGAGCCCACTGTCATTCATACTGGTGATGGGTACATTAGAAAACAGGTCAGAGGGGACAAATCAAAAAGGTTTTTGTATGCGGATAATGTGACATTACAGCCAGACTCTTAGCAGAAATGTCAGCAAAGGATAGGGGAATAGAACACAAAACTAAAGGCACATGACATAAAACTGAGTGTACATAAGACAGTTGTAATGGCAGCAAATGGGGGAATCAGAAGAAGCTGGAAATTGAGATAGATGGGAAAATAATGGAACAGGTTAACAGTTTCAAAAATCTGAGAGGGGTGGTTGAGGAGAGGGGAAGTCTGGACATAAGAATGACAAAGACACTGAAAAGAAAGGTGCATAAAACAGTAGTGCAACCAGTACAACTATATGGCACAGAAACCTGAGCAGTAGTATCACAGCAGTTGATGAATCTAGAGGTGATGGAGATGAAGTGCTTGAGATAGGTGGTAGGATGTACACTGTAGAATAGACAAAGAAATGGGGTCTATATCATTTATGCGAAGAAGCAGAATGTCGACTCACCTTAATCGACCTGTATTTGTTGAAGCTGCGCATCATCGAATGGCAAATCATCGTAATTTGTAATGTTGAGTACTGTTACAACTTATGTAAATATTGTACTTTATGTTGCAAATCATGATGAGGCTGCTATATCAGGATAACAATACTGCTGTCAATATTAATTCAGAGGCAACACTTTAGAGTCAAAGAGTGCAGTCAGTAAGGATGGGGTTGAGGTACCACAGTGCAACAATGGCTTCAGCTGGCGATAACGAAAGGCTTATCTGCCATAGGTAGCAGTTGGAGCAGTAGTGGAAATAAGGTGTGGAATGCCACTGAAATGGAAAAAGCTGAGGTGCCACACTCCAGCAGTTGTATCAGCAGTACAAATAAGACATTGAATGCTGCAGATAAGGAAAAAGCTTGGGTATTGCAGTGCCACAATTATGTTAGTGCAAGATAAGTGCAGAATGCCACAGATGAGGAAAAGACTCAGACTGCAGCAGTTACATCAAAACTACATGCAAGGTACAAATGCCACATAGAGAGGTGGAAGTAAGGCTCAGGTGTAAGATCTGTCCAACAGTAAAAACTGACACTAGGAAGACAATGTGCGACAGGTTGCTACAGAGATTATAAAAGTTGCAGAAGGGCACTATTTCTAAATAATTACTGTAAGACGGCAGAATGTTTGGTGATAGGGGTTGTAAAACAGCACTGCAAAGCAGGTAAAACAAGGCAGTATTGCAATGAGAAAACAGTGTGGTACTGCCATAGCAGTCATTAGGCACCTGCAGAACCCACAACTGCTGGTAGCCTTCGATTATCTCCCCATGAACAAGGTCCTCCAAGCAGCAGCTGCGGGTTTCTCATATCCTGTTTCTTCCTTGGAACCTCATGGATGTCTGCACAGCTGCGAGACATCACTTCGTGATCACAAACATTTTCCTTTTCTTTTTTTTTTGATTGGTCTGTAAGCTGCAGTAAATCAGGTCCACTTCAGTGAAGCAAGGGACCTGATGGGCTGCAGCATAAAATGTCACAGAAGACTATCGGAATCACAAATCTTTAAGTTTTATGTTTGGATATGTCTATATGGTTGTTAATAGTGTGTGTGTGTGTGTGTGTGTGTGTGTGTGTGTGTGTGTGTGTGTGTGTGTGTGTGTGTGCACCTGTGTGTTTGTGAAAGAGACAAACTGAAACTCCAGGATATATGACATTTTGTCTACTGCAGTAAAGTTATCTATCAAACACAACTTGTTTCATCTTGTTGATGGGCTTTAGCATAGATCTTGCAAAGGAGGTGGGGGGGCAACTCCAACATTCAACACACAAAATGCAATTAAGCAAGATTCAATTAAGTATTTTTGACATTTCAAGCCAATTAAATGGTGTGAAACAAAATGTATGACATCTGGGAGTACTAGGTATAAAACTATCAATACTGCACAAAAATATGACTCTGCTTTTTAATTTCTTTTGTGTTTCTAATACCATGATGGGAATAGACCCCATTCCTAAGTCAAAGTACAATTAAAGTTCATGAAATTTGTATTGTTTCAGTCTTTGATGTCAGCCAGGAGTATTTTTCGAGAACCCGCAATGTGCCCAGTAATGTCTCCTTCTGCAATTCGTGCAGTTACTTGTATTGGTAACATATCTAAATACGATTGTACATAGATTCTTTTTTTATGAGACCCGTTGCTCCCACTACTATTGGAACTGTCTGGGTATCTTTCTTCCACATTGCTGTCATTTCCGCCTGCAAATCCTGATATTTTATAATTTTGTGTCTCTCTGTACACAAGGCACTGTAGTCACTGGGTGTAGTGATTTCCATGATCAATGCTACGTGTGTCTTCTTTTCATGGCCCACTATATCTGGTTTTCTCACATCTATGTTTTGAACTGTTGGTAATGGGTGATCCCATGTGATGCAGACTTCAGAATTTTCTATGATGCTTTGTGGCTCATGTTTCCATTGTTTTTCAGCCACTTCAGTACCATAATATTTGCACAATCCCCAGTGTAACAGTCTTGCCACGTTATTATGCCTTTCAGTGTACAGTCCTTCTACCATTAATATATCACAACCAGCAACAAGGTGTGCAACTGTTTCCAACTGTGTTTTACAAAACCTACATTTGTCTGTTTCTCCCACATGTTCAATGGACTTTGTAAGCCAATGTGTATGTAGCCCACTGTCTTGGGCTGCCAATATTAACCTTTCATCTTTTGTTTGAATTCGCCTCTCCTTAACCATTCCTGTGTTCGATCCTGATCATCATGAAGTTCGTCCAGGAGTTTGCTATACTTGCAACTATATTTATGCCTTTTCTACATTTCTTGCCTTCTCATCTGATCCTTCACCTTATATTCTTTCTTTTGTTTTTTGGCACATTCAGTTGCTGCCTGATTTTTATCTACTTCTGGTTTGATTTCCATTCCTGTTTGACACCAATATGCTTCTGCTAGACTAAGCAGGGAAGCCATCATAGATTTATTCTCCTCATGCTTCAAAACTTTCATTATATCTGGGTCTTGTGAGTTCAGCAGATGTGTATATAGTCCCACGATTGCATATCTATACATGTAATCAATTTCAAGGTGGTCCATCTCTCCTTCGGAACGGGAAATATATAATCTTGGTATGCACTGATTTTTATAAACCATTTGATGAGCATGACGCATCCTTCTTGTTTTCCTACCCAACCTATCTAAGACCTTTTGGGGCCAATCTATCAATCTAAAACTTTAAGTTAGGACAGGAAGTCCAAATTAGTTTATAGCTTGAACTTTTTTCCTAGATGTCAACGCTGTTTTCAAAATTAATTTAGTCTTCCAAAATATTCCTTACTCAGCTTTATTTGCATTTGTTCATGTTTTATTCTTGATCGTTCACCAGTTCCCAAATATTTATACACTCCCTCTTGCTCAAGCTCTTTATATAACATTCCTGTCCCAAACTGGTGTTTTCTTGGTGCTGCAGCTTTCCTGCTTTAAAGGTTGCTTTTGCACATTTATTAAGACCAAATGACAATCGTATATCATCTGAAAAAGTTTTGACTACTTGCAGTTGTGCTTTCAGTTCCTCATCTGATGAGCTCTACAGTTTTAAATCATCAGCAAAGAGAAGATGAGAAGTCTTTACATTTTGTTGTTTTCTAGGAGCCAACATATAGCCATGACCTAATCTGTTAAGTAGTCAGCTTACTGGGTTAATGGCAACACAGAATAGCAGCAGTGACTGGGAGTCACCTTGGAATATCCTCCTTTGTAATTTTATCCCTGGAATAATAATGTGTCATTTATCATGGCTTAATTGCAAAATGGTCTGCCACTGTTTCATAGGATCATAGGTGTGTACTAGGCTAATGGCCCTGGAGCCTTTACAAGCCTAACCATAGGATTACCTTGGCATCATGCCACCCGACCTTAGTTCCCAGTGCCTCTGTTGAGTAGAGCCACTGGAGTTATCCCCGGGTTGAATTTTCTATTTCCCATCCACTCATCAAGATTTCTCTTGAAGCGGGTCAGCAAGGTGCTCTGCTTGATATTTCATAGCTTGGGCAGTCTCTGGGTTATGAACCTGTCCCTCCAGTACGTTCTGTTGATTGTGGTAATGAGGTTGAGGTCTCTAGAGCATGTGGTGTGGAGGGATTGGGATTTCTTTAGATGTAGCATTTCAAACAGAGCTGGGTCAGACATGGCTTTATAAGTCAAGCAGAGATCGTCTCTAAGTAGGCAATATGAGACAGAGAATAGTTGGAGTTTTTTGAGTCTGTCCATATAGGACAAGTGTTTAAGACCTAGGATCCTCTTTGTGAGGTACTTTTGTGGCCTCTCCAGTTGTTACAGGTGTCTAGTGAGGTACATGCCAAATGGGGCATTGTACTCGATGACTGTCCTAATGAGGGAAGATTAGAGAGAGACAATGACTTCTTTCTTCCTGGATGCAAAACCCTTAGAAATGAGATGTGCCACACAGAAGGACTTTCTGACCACAGTGGCAATGTGGTGATCAAGAGAGGTTGCTGTCAACCTGTGTTCCCCGATCTCTTATAATACCTTCTGTGTTCAGTGGACCACCTTCAATGTGGTAATTCATGGGAACCAGGTTTTTCTCAAAGGGGATGACGACACATTTTTTGGCATTGAGCTTAAGGCCATGGTTCTGACACCAATCGTTGGTCTCTGTGAGGCCATTCTGTTGGATGTCAGCATCACTTGGGGAGTTAATAATACCTCCTAATTTGCAATTGTCTGTGAACTTTGTCAGCCAGAGTCCCTTCATGTTGGCCTGGACTTCAGAGAAATAGATACCAAACAGGAGAGGACCCATGACTGAACCCTGTGGGACTCATACTCATGACTAGTCAGCAGTCTGACTTGAAGTCAGCTACTTTCACACCATGGGTTCTATCTGTGAGCCAGTTTGCAAACCACCTAGTGATATAGGGGTTGATGCTTAGCTTAGTGAGTTTTTCTATGATTCCTGAGTGGGGAATGGTATCAAAGGCCTTGGCCAGATCAAGGTAGGCTGTATGAACTACCTTGCCTTCATCCACATCTCTGGTGACTGACTCAATGAAGTTGACCAAGTTGAGCAGGCATGATCTAGCCTTCACAAAACCAAACTATGTGGGATCCAGAGTTTGGAGACTCCCTATATCCTTGTCTATTAGCTCCATGATGATGTGTTCCATAGCTTTGCATATCAGACTCGTCAGGTTAATGGGGCAATAGTTCCCAGGGACTGTAGCCACTCCTCATTTGTGGAGAGGGATGACTGTAGCAGTGCGCCATTTGGTAGGTACAAAGCCTGAGGTGAGGTTGTGACTGAACAGGGCACAATGTCTGCTGATAATATAGTGAATGCTGTGACTGATTTAAAAATATTTACACAAAATTTAAATTTGAAAAACATCAGGTTTCTATGTAGACTCTAGATGTAGGAGAAGTACTTTTATACCGCATAGTGACACAGTTGTGACTATGTTTAATGATATATGTGAAAAACAACTGAAACACAAAAAACAGCAGCACCAAGACCCACCACAAGAAGTATCAGGAATGCAAAAAATATAAAATAAAACAATTTATTGAAGCGCTTTTCATTGCTTGTAATGTAGCAACTTCTTCAGAAAAAAAATATATATATATATTATTATTACTATATATATTATTACTTTTGTTATTGTTATTTTTATTTACATTATTCTTATTTGTTATTTTTTATTATTCCAAATTTGATATTGTATTTATGTTGACATATGCATGAATTAATTCATTTCAACCATATATAGACGCTGTATTAATGAATTGCTAGGTGTTGCTATACTTAACAAGTATACATTTAATATTGTCCTAGGAGTTAGCTACACCTTTTAGAGAAAGGTAGAGGTGTTACTAATTGGCAAAGTAATTGTGTTAATTGAAGTAATTGTGTTAATTGAAGTATAGACAACACTATATAAACTGAGCTGCTTTAATGAATAATGAAATCTGATGAAGCGTATGGTGCATACGTGAAAGCGCTCATTTCGTTCTTTCTGTCGTTTGTGGAATAAAGAAGAAATTTTAATCTAATGCTGATGGTCGCCTAATTAATGTTGTGATTTCAACTGCTGTTCTGTTCTGGTTCACTTGTGTTTTATGTTAATATCTTCTTCAGAAAAGATAGACAGTTTCAAACAGCAGTTTATAAGTAATTGAGACATGTCATGTGATGACCACACCTCCAGTAAATCAAATTCTTAAAGAAACGTTTGCTGAAAAAATACGTGTTCATAAAACCTAAATACAAAAGCTGCAAGTTTGTTAGATTAAAAGTGTCATCAAAACTGTTATAAATAGTTATACAGAAGGCATTAAACTGTTAGACTCAAACAATAACAAAGTTAGACTAAACTTCCAAATTACGAAATAATCAACCGGGTATATCTCTCTAAAATATTGTAGAGCTAAAATGAATAGAATCATATTCAAGCAAAATACCAGTTACCGTCTCAAACTTCTTAGTTTCAGAAGACAGGCAATGTTACAAGCATCATTTAAACCTGGTACAACAAATGCATTCAAACGGATTTGCCATTCCAGCTCATGTTCTTCTAAAAGTAAGGTCAGTGGGCCACCTCTCAAATTAGCTTGAACTTGATCTATAGCTTTAATGGTAAATTTGTGGCCCACATTATTTGCTATATGTTTTGCTAGTGGGTTGTCAATTTTATTAACTGAAATAGCATAGGTGTGTTCATAAACCCTGTCCCGCAGTCTACATTCAAGGGGGCAGTGTAGTACTCATGAATACTGTGGACTACCTTGAAGCGATAAATGATTTGATTTCTGATGTGGACACATTCAGATTGATATCAGATAGGGATATTAATGAGATTATTGTTAAAATGAATATGGCCATCTATGATTTACAACTTATGAATACCTATTCTATATGGCATACCCAAGATACACAAGTCAAAGTATAAACCACCAATGAGGCCTATTGTTTTTGGCCGTGGGTGGGCCACTGAACCTTTACCTATATATCTTGAAAAAGCCTTAAAGAGCCTTCTGACAGATGTTTCCAGTTATATAAAAGATACTGGTGATTTTCTCATACAATTATATAGATGGAATAATGAAAGTATGGAGAAGAATTTTCTGTTAGTAACTTTGGATACCAAATCCCTCTTTACTATGATTCCTAATGAGTTTGGAATATAGAACATAAGAGAGATACTTTTAGAATGTGGTCATTTCTCCGCTAGGTGCACCGAAACAATATGTGAGATAATAGAGCTAGTGTTGCAAAATAATGTGTTTGTGTTTAATAAACAGCTATACCAACAAATATCTGGTATAGCTATGGGCACAGCAATTGCTAACACTTCGCCAACTTAACTTTAAGCAAATGGGACGAAGAAAATATTTTTGGTCATGCCAATAGATATGCATCTAGAATATTGTTCTACAAGTGTTTTGTGGACAATATTTTTCTTGCGTGGTATGGTACGAGTGAAGAACTTGAAAACTTTCACTCTTATTTGAACAATGATAATGATTTTCTAAAATTTGAGATGAACTATTCAGTCTAGTATTAATTTTCTGGATGTCACTGTGTCTATGGCTGAAGCTGGTTTGGATACAAGCATTTATAAAAAAGAAGTGCAAGTTAACAAATATCTGCGCAAAACTAGCACGCATGCCAGACATGTCTTTAAACGCATACCTAGGGGACAGTACCTATGTTTAAGTAGGCTTAATACTCGGGATGAGATATGCCATAAACAAATGAAAGAAATGACAGATGAATTACTAGAGAGAGGTTACAATAAAGATGAGTTGGATGTTGTTAGAAATGAAGTGACCTCTATGAGAAATGGGAAAAGTAGGCCATATTTTTCCAATCAGTATAATATTAATTCCATCCACCAACCATCTGATAATATTTTGAGATACCTAATGACTTATAATAGAACAAGTACAAATGTGGAAGAAGTCATTAAAAATAATTGGTATATTTTGAAGGCTATTCCTGGGTATGAGAGATGGCTTCCAGATAAACCACGCTTTACTTATAGAAATTGTAATAGCTTAAAGAAGCGTTTGTGCTATAAGGACTTTAGTTTAAATAGAATGGACTCTATAGCATTTAATAAAAAAGGCACATACCCTTGCTACAGTTGTGTATGCTGTACCAATATAATCACATTAACTGAATTTATACATCTGCTTAATGGTAAAAAGTTCAATTTTTTTTTGTATAGCTACATGTAACACCACAAATGTGATATACTTAGCCTTATGTCAACAATGTTCATGCTTTTATGTTGGCAAGTCAACAAGGAGGTTAAGGGATAGGATTGTGGAACATAAGTCAGAAATAAGAAGGAAAGTGATTGCTAACTCTTTAGCCCAACATATACAAGAAACAGATGAATTACACTATTTTTCATTTTGAGTGATGGATATTTTAACTTCTAGTGTTAGACAGGGTGACTTGGTCAATAAGCTGGACACTAAAGAATATGAGTGGATCATCCGCCTACAAGCGGATGTATATCCTGGTCTAAATAAACAGGTCACACTAAAACCCATTCTTAAGAGAAAACAACAACAAATACAATACAATTTATTTATGTATAAAAAGAAGTTGTATGTTAACACATACTTTTCAGAGGATATATAGATATTTATATATGTTTTTATAGTATTATACAAACCAAGCATATAATGTTTGCATCCTGTTTAATAGAATGTTCCATTAAGAACTTCCCTATGGAATTTTCCATGAGGCTTTTTGAGTCTTAATTGTTTAATTGACTGCTAGATTTGTATAGGTAGGCTGTGTCATGTGTTCTTGAGTTTTAACTATATAAGATGTGATGTCTTGTTATGAATTTTATTAACACTGAAGAAGGACGTATCTGTCTGAAAGCTTTGTTTTATTAAAAAGATTTATCCAACTCTGTGGAACTTGCTTTTTGTTGATACCTACACACAGGTGAGGTGCCAGTTCATTCTGTAATTCATGTAGAACACAGCCAGGGATATTGTCAGGTCCCAAAGAAGCTCTATTCTTGGCTTTGGACAGTGCTGTTTTAACCTGTGTGCAGTAGTAATACTGAGTGCCTGGCAATCTACTGGTACTGTGATCGGTCCTTTGGGGGTAGAGGGGTAAAGTTGACACTGAATTTGTCGGCCAGTATATTGGCAACATCTGTTGGCTCGGTATAGGAGGTACCATTGTGCAGTAACTTAGAGCAAATCTGGGTATTGCCGTGGAGATTCTTTACATAACTACAGAAGGCCTTGTGGTTATTTTCTCTATCTGCTGCAATTCTGTTTTCATAGCTAGCTTTAGAGGATTTGATGAGGGACCTCAACTTCTTGTTGAGGCTAATAAGGGTGTTTTTCCCATCTTGGGACTTCACCTTATTCCGCGTCAGTTTCCTCTTTCTGTTGTAGAATTTATTTATGGCAGGAGACCCACCAAATTGGCTTCCTTTTTTTGGAGGAGAGCATCTTGGTTCTATTGGGTATGGCGAGATACATGCATTTGTTTACGTGTTCATACAGTGGATCAGTGTACAATTCGGTGGTCATGCAACTATTCTCCATTTGCATGGGTGCCATGAAGTTAGCCACTTCTGTTTTTAAGAGCTCAAACTTAGCTTTGGAGACGTTTTTCATGGTGGTTACCTTTGCGGGGGGGGGGGGGGGGGGATGTGGATTTCCAAGGTGATTAGTTTGTGGTCAGCTCTAAACAGGGAGGAGCTGACTATTGGTGTAGAGCAATGGTCCCCCATGTTAGTAATAACCAGGTCAAGGATGTTGCTACCTCTAGTGGGGATAAAAACAAGCGGGTCCAGGGCATTGGAATTAATGAACTCCAGAAAACGTTGGGTAAGTGTATTGGTACATGAGTAGTTTTCCCAGTTAATGGAGGGGTAGTTGAAGGCGTCTAGTATGAGAGTGCTAGGTTGGACCCTAATATTCTCCATGGTGCTTAGGAACATGGAGTGTGATTCTTGGGACACAATTGGGGACCTATAGCAGGCTACGACCTGAATTGTTTTCTTACCTAATGTTAGCTGCACCTGAAGGATCTCTGATGCATTATGTTGGGCTGCCAGTCTGGAGGTGTGCACATCCTTTATAAATATGGAAACACCACCATCTTTGGAGCTTTGGTCCAACTTCTGGGGACAAAAGGGGTGAAAAGAGTTATAGCCTGGTAGTGTAGGGGTGCTTTCTGCTGCCTTGAACCAGGTCTCTGTTACAGCACAAATGTTGATGTTCTCCATTTTATGGAGTGCTTCCAGTGAGTGGATTTTTGAGAATTAGACTTCTAAAGTTGTGTAGCATGACCCTCAGATTGCATTTGTTTGTAGCTGTTATGGTGGTAATTTGGTCTTTGGAATACTGCCTAAAAAGGCACTATAGGGGTGGCAAGAGCCTTGGTTATTATCCGGAAGCCCAGGGGTGACAGATGCAGGCCATTTCTGACAAAGCATCAAGGTCTGTAAATCATGTCATCCCAGGTAGACAGATACTGGATCCCCTTAGAATGACACCAGAAACTTAGCCAGTTGTTGAAATCAATCATTTTCTGCTTTCACTGTGGTATCATTCTGGGCGATGGTAGGATGCTTCTCAGGGCTAGGGTCATACCCGCCTGGGCTAAATAATACGAGAGCTCTTCCATGTCTCTTTTCATATAGTCCAGGGAGGTACGTCTCAGATCATTCACACCCACATCTACAATGACTGAGTCATATTTGTACCTGTTGTTGAGGGACCTGAGTACGTGCACTATGTGGCGGATCATGGCACCTGACAGGCAGCTGACTGTTACTTTCTCCTTATTCAACCTAGTGAGTGGGATATCAGTGTGCCTCACTATTGAGTCACCTATGACAAGTGTGTTGGGCATGCTGTTTTGCCTTAGGGGCATTGGTTGAGTAGCACACTCTTTAGGAGAGTTATCTGTCTCATGATTTGTGTTGTGTTGTGGTGGTTGAGTGCATTTTTGTAATGTCACTGTAATGTAATCCAACAGTGTAAGGGATATCTTATACATTTTTAAGCACTCTTTTATCCATGAATGTGGGATACTGTCAAATACTTTTTTGTAGTCAATCCATACTATACTTAGGTTCTTCTCGTTTTCACAGTTCTCCACTATGGCTTTATTTAACAACAAATGATCCTTTATTCCATATGGCTTTCTTTTATTGACCTTTTGTTCTATTGCCATTATTGAGTTTTCTTCTAAATGACTATAAACTCTGCCGGCATCAATTTCAGTGTATAGTTTATATGTCATTAGAAGGCAGGTTATTGGTCTATAATTTTTATGGGTAGCTTGCAGGTTCATCTTAAGCAGAAGCATTGTTTTCCCTGTTGTTAACCAGATTGGTTTCTGTTCAGGGTGTGCATATAAATAGTTCTTACTCATGGCTAAATCTTCTTGCAAAGATGTTAATACTTTTAACCAGAAGTTAGGTATTGCATCTGGGCCTGGGGTTTTCTAATTAGAGGCTGTCTGAACAATTAGCTCCATGTAACGGAGGTTAACAGACAGAAGAGGTATATGCCTTTAGCAACTGTACAGAATCAACATTTTTCAAGTGGTTGTAGTTCCTCTTCACTTAGAAATCTGACACAAGGAATAAAACAATGAGATGCAAATGTCCATAATCAGGGTACATTTTATGTATTACATTATTTACTTAAAACAGATGTAATACATGATTTTTTGCATTTTTGAAGAAGCAACTGAGGAACCTTTGTGGTCTCTTCAACTGCTGCAGGTGTTTGGAAAGGTACATACCAAAGGGGAGTTGTACTCAGTTATTGGCCTGATGAGGGAAGAGTACAGGGAGGTTATAACTTTTTTTTTTCTGGAGGTAATGCCCTTACTTATGAGATGAGCAATATAAAATGCCCTTCTTACCACTATGGAGACAAGGTAGTCAAAGGTAAGGTTGCTGTCAACTTGTATGCCCAGGTCTCTCACCACTGGGTTCATACTTAAGATGTTGCTATTGATGTGGTAGTTAGCAGGAACATCGCTCTTACTGAAAGGGATGATAATACATTTTTTTGCATTGAGTTTAAGTCCATGACTTTGGTACCAATCATTTGTTTTTGTAATACCCTCTTGTAGGATGTTGACATCTTTTTCAAATTCTGTAATTGCACCCAGTTTGCAGTCACCAGCAAACTCTGCTGCTGGAGGTGGATTCCTCTATGTTGACTAGATGGATTCTATCAGTGAGCCAGTTAGAAACCCATCTAATGACATAAGGGTTGATACCTAGCAATGATGCCTGAGAGGGGGATAGTGTCAAATGCCTTGGCTAAGTCTAGGTAGGCTGTATGCACAGATTTCCCCTCATCCAAGGCCATGGTGACTGTCTCAAAGAAGTCCAGCAGGTTTAACAGGTGTGGTCTCCCTTTGATAAATCCAAACTGAGTAGGGTCAAGTGTTTGGAGATTACCTATATCTTTGGTGATAAGGTCCATGATGATTAGCTCCATGGACCTAAAGATAAGGCTAGGCAGGCTAATAGGTGTATAGTTCCTGGGGTCAGTGGAATCACCACCTTTGTGCAAGGGAATAATGGTGGCCATTTTTTCATTCAGCTGGGATGAAGCCAGTGCTTAGACTATGATTGAAAAGAGTACCTAATGGTGTTGATAATTCTTGTTGGTGTCCATGTAGGGGACAGCCTGGGATGTTATCAGGTCCCATAGATGCTGTGTTTTTGGCCTTAGATAGGGTATTTATGACCTGCTCTTTAGAGATACAAGGTAGGGGACAGGCAGTAGGGATGTCATGAGGTACGTCTGGCAGGGACAGAGGAGTGAAGTTTCCATAGAACCTGTCGGCCAACATGTTACCCATGTCCACAGGCTCAGTATATCTGTTATAACTGACTACCAGTTTGGCACTAATTTGGGCCTTTCCTTTTAGGTTACATATATAACTAAAAATGCCTTCTGGTTGTCCTTTGTTGAAGAAGCTATTAGGGTTATAGACTGAGATGTATCTTATATCCCTTTTTTAAAATAAGTTTCTTATTTTTTTTAAATAAATAATAAATAAAAAAATAAAAATGCACATTCCAATATTTTGTGGGAGCATGAGAGGGAAGCCTATTGTTGGGTGTCTCGCAGCTTTAACTACAAACCTAAAAACTTGAAATGTTGGTAGCTAACATTAGTTCATGTGAGACTAATATAATGTGTATCTCTTGGACAAGGCCTTGTACATGAGCTTGAGTCCTTATATATTTACTGTGTCTTATCTGCACAAAAATGGCTTATGGAAATGAGAATAGCTTGTCATACTACTAGGATATACAAGCCAAATACAAAAACCCAGTGGTGTAGTGGCAGGATACTAAAATTTTGCTTATACTTTGTGCTGCCAAAAATCTTGTTGTGAGGCCAGGACAGTTGGGAGCAGCAGAACTACTCGTGAGGTGAGGATAGAAGCACAGGAGGAAGAAATTACTAATGGCACTAAAAGTGGCAACAATCATAAAAGCTGAGGAGCTAACTGCACATTGAATATAAATGACACTCTGGTGATCTTGACTTCACCTGTTTCATTTTGAGTTTGATTCTCTGTCTCAGACTCAGTAATCCCCATGGCTCTCTCTTGTGTTTTATTGAGTTTCAGTCTGTCTGTCTCAGACTCAGTAATCCCCATCATACCTCTCAACCTCTTAGAGCAAAACATCTGGGCAAAACCACAAATAATGGGCAGACCAAGGCCCAAAAATAGGTACACTTTTTAAATGTTGCTCTTACAAATTTAGAAAGTTGATAGAATAATAGGTTTTGAATTAGCATGAATTTTCTGAAGGGCTTGAAGTCTGAAACTCAAATATCTTTCATTATATTTTGGTGTCAACCCTGAATGACTTACCAACAATTTGATAGAAAACCACAGTTTTATGAGAAACAGACCAAAAATATGAGGCAAAACTCTGGACATTCTGCAAAAAACTGTACAGTTGAGAGGTCTGATCCCCATGGCTTTCTCCTGTATGCCTTGAGTTTCTTTGGGTTTGAGTCTGTCTGCTCAGGTTCAATAATCCCCACATACTTCTCAACCTGGAAACATCAAAAATCTGGACAAGGCCCATGAAAAATAGGTACAAATCTGTACGCTGATTAACATAAAATTTGCATACATAATTATGTGACTCCGACCATTGCAATGGAATTGTGGGATACCAACTTTCAAATGCAAACTGAGGAACAGGCAAGCAAAATATGACACCAGAGTCCCCCTGCAGCCATTCTAATGTCCCATTACCTGGCTATTTCACCCCATTTACCATAAACACTAATGTGTGTATACTGCTTTACTTCTACAATGATTTGGATTTTATTTTTACATTGTATAGCACAATGCACGGCACCGGTTAGCTAGGGTATAACTATTCCTGGCTCCACAAAGTCTACTCTTCAAGTTTTCCCTTGGAACTAGACAAACTTTCAACTTAAGCACTCAAATCATTCACTTCTCATCCCTGCACTTGCCCAAAACTCATAGCAAGCACTAATAACCCTTAGCACTAGACCCACCTATACTGTAGAGAAGGACAAGGCTCTCTATTTGACCTTACAGGCCAATCAGTAAAACAGTTCACTGTACCTATCCAGGCATATCCAAAGGGCAGTTTCAGGTGTACTCTCCGGTCCAACTGGTGAATCTGGGCATTTTGAGGCAATATTACAATTGCCTCATGTACACAGACAACCCTCTCCTCCTTCCACCAAACACTAATACATGCGAAAGATGCAATTATACAGCCAAACTGGAGGCTAAGCTCTCTCAACCCAAGACTGGACCAGGCAGTCAAGAGGAGAAGGGAATTATTTGCATCACACCACCAGTCTCACATAGACCTATGAAACCAGCACTGGCAAAAAAGCACACATAAGTATACAAAAACATACTACTCGGAGGCTCTAAATAAAAATCTGCAAAAGCAACAGAAACCTCCAAAGCAGACATCCAAGCAACCTCCACCCCCCCAACACAAACCATGAAACACATACTTCACAAAACCAGTGTGCCACACAATTACAGCCCTTAAGACAAAATAACACACCCAACACACTAGTAATAGGTGACTCTATAGTCAGGCACATTGATTTCCCACTCACAAGGCTGAACAAGGAGAAGGTTACTGTTAGTTGCCTGTTGGGTGCCAGGATCCGCCACATAACACAAGCACTCAGGTCACACCAGAACAAGTATAAATATGACTCTGTCATTGCCCATGTTGGTGTGAATGACCTGAGCCATACCTCCCTGGGCTACATGAAAAGAGACATGGAGGAGCTCTCTGATTATGTAGCCCAGGCTGGTATGACCCTGACCCTGAGTAGCATCCTGCCCTCACCAAGAATGATACCACGGTATAGAGAAAAAATTATCAATTTCAACAACTGGCTAAGCTTCTGGTGTCATTCAAAGGGGATCCAGTGTCTATCAGCCTGGGATGACATGCTCAACAAGCCACGCTGCTTTGCTAGAGATGGCTGGCACCTGTAACCCTTAGGCTTTCGAATACTGGCCAAGGCTCTTGCTGCCCCCATAGTGCCTTTTTAGGCAAGGCTAAAAAGACAAACCCACCACCGTAAATAGCACAAGTAACAAAAAACTGAGGGTAATGCTGCTCAATGCCAGAAGTCTAAACCTCAAAACGCACGCACTCAAGGCACTCCTCAGTATGGAGAAAAATTGATATATGTGCAGTAACAGAAACCTGGTTTAAGGCTCCAGAGAGCACCCCATCACTACCAGGCTATAACTCATACCATACATTTTGGCCGCAAAACCAGGACCGAAATACAAAAGGCAGGGGAGTATCCATATTCATCAAGGATACCCACACCTCCAGGTTAGTGGCATAGCATGATTCTTCAGAGATCATCCATGTGCAACTAACAATGGGCAAAACTGCTATTCAAATTATAGCTTGCTACAGATTACCCACCATGTCCCAGGGCCCCCACTCTGCATTCCTGGAAACACTGGGAAACATAAAGGTCCTACCAAACCCTGATATTGGGCGATTTCAATTATCCAAACATTAACTGGGAGAACTACTCAAGTACGAACTCCCTGGCCCAACATTTCCTAGAATTTATAAACTCAAAAGCCCTGGATCAACTGGTTAACACCCCCACCAGAGGTGACAACATATTGGACCTGGTCATCACCAACATGGGCAACCGGTGTTCCACACCGGAGGTAAACCCCTCGCTGGTTAGATCTGACCATAAACTAATCACTCTGGATATCCACATTTCGCCACCACCACTGGTCAAAGAAACCACCATGAAAAACTTTTCAAAAGCAAACTTTGCGTTACTTAAGACCGAGGTGGGAATTTTCAAAGCCTCCATGCTAAAGGATAATGCTGTCCAAGCTGCAAAATCCTTTACTAATGCACTCTACAGTCACCTGAAAGAATGCATGGATCATGCTATCCCAAAGAAAACCAAGACTCGCTCCTCCAAGAAAAGGAAACCAGTCTGGTGGACCCCTGCCATAAACAAGCTATACAATAGAAGGAGGAAACTAGTACAGAAAAGAGTAAAATCCCAAGAAGGGAAGACATCCCTGATCAGTATCAGCAAGAATCTATGTTCCCTCATAAAATAATCCAGGGCTAGCTTCGAAAGAAAAATTGCCATGGACTCCAAAGATAACCACAAGGCATTCTTTAGCTATGTCAAGAATCTAAGTGGCAATTCTCAGATCTGCTCGGAGTTAGTGCAGAATGGCACAAAATACACTGAACCAACTGATATAGTCAACATCCTGGCAGACAGGTTCAGTGCAAACTTCACCCCCCCATCACCCCCAAAATGGCCCATAACTATACCAGAAGAATGCAGTACCCCTAAAATCACAGACATTCAGGTTAAAACAGCCCTCTCCAAAGCCAAAACACAGCATCAATGGGACCGGACAGTGTCCCAGGCTGCGTCCTACATGAGCTCAAAGATTAACTAACCCCTCACCTAAACAAACTGTTTAAACTCAGCCGATCCACAGGCTATGTGCCCACAGAGTGGAGCACAGCAACGGTTATTCCCCTCTACAAAGGTGGAGCCACAACGGACCCCCGGAAACTATCGCCCTATAAGCCTGACTAGCCTGGTCTGCAAAGCTATGGAGTGCATCATCGTGGATCTCATTAACAGAGACATTGGAAACCTCCAATCACTGGACCCAACCCAGTTCAGCTTTGTTAAGGGCAGATCATGCCTCCTAAACCTGGTGGACTTCTTTGAGACAGTTACCAAGGCTATAGACGAGGGAAAGGTGGTCCACACAGCCTACCTAGACCTCGCAAAGGTCTTCGACACCATTCCCCACTCAGGTATTATAGACAAGCTCACCAGCCTGAACATAAACCCCTATATCACGAGATGGGTTGCCAACTGGCTCACGGACAGAACTCACATGGTAAGGGTTACAGGAGCTAGGCCTGACTCTAAACCAGTTACAAGTGGCATTCCCCAGGGCTCAGTCCTAGGACCCTTCCTGTACGGCATAAACTTCTCAGGGGTACAGGCAAGCACATGAGGACTACGACTCACCAAGTTCGCAGATGACTGCAAACTAGGGGCTATAACTGACTCTCCGGCTGACACAGACATCCTCCAAAAGGGTCTCACTGAGACAGATACCTGGTGTCAAAACCATGGTCTCAAGCTAAATGCCAAAAAGTGCATAGTCATCCCCTTTGGAAAAAACAAAGTACCCATAAACTACCACATAGGTGGTAGCCCCCTAAATATGGAAGAAGTAATAAAGGATCTGGGGACCCACGTAGACGGTAACCTCTCCTTTGATAATCACATTGCCAAAGTGGTTAGAAAATCCTTCTATGTGGCCCACCTAATCACAAAAGGGTTTGCATCCAGATCGAAAGAGGTCATTGGGCCCCTCTACACATCACTCATCAGACCCATCATAGAGTACAATGCCGCATTTGGGATGTACCTTACAAGACACCTGCAACAACTGGAAAGACCACAGAAGTTCCTCACCAAGAGGATTACTGGCCTCAAGCAGATGGCCTATGCAGCTCAACTGAAGAAACTCCAGCTGTACTCGGTTGCATACCACCTACTCAGAGATAATCTCTGCCTGACATACAAGGCCATGTCCAACCCAGAATTGATGGACATGCTCCACCTAAAAAAAAACATATCCCCTCGAGCTGCACGTTACAGGGATTTAAACCTCACCACAAAAATAAATAGGACGTGCTGGAGGGATAGATTCCTGTCCCAGAGACTTCCCATGCTCTGGAACAAGATTACAATCTACATTAGGCAGAGCTCCTCGCTAACCCTCTTCAAGAGAAACCTTGATGAGTGAATGGGAAACAGAAAGTTTACCCCAGGGATCACTTCAATTGCTCTGCTGGACAGAGGCACAGGGAACTAATCTAAGGGGGTGGCGAAAGCCAACACATTCCGGCTAGGCTTATAAATGCCTTCGGGCAGATAGCCTAGTACCTACCTATGAACCTATAAACCTATTAATAGACATCTGCTAAACAAAGCAATACTGTCTCAGAATGAAAATAGACTTAACATTAAAACTTCTCTGCCCTTGAAACTCACATTCATTGAAACAGCATTGAAACCCACACCACATCCAAAGAAAATGCATCTGACCAGTGGTGGATAAAGATTATCTTTGGGCTTTTTTCAAATCATTGGCCCCTTGCACATCAAACAAGAAACATGCACGTGTTCTTTGATACACCTTCCTGACTTTATTAAATTATATTCCTTGTACAATACAGCACACTTGTTAGACAGAGAACATTTTAAATGTATTGTTTGAACATTTTTCTATTAGACAATGAAACAAAATGCATGAACAAATAATGACAAAACTGCCCAATTCAGAACATTTCCATCATAACCCACACAATATATATATATATATATATATATATATATATATATATATATATGTATGTATATATATATATATATATATATATATATATATATATATATATATATATATATATATATATATATATATATATATATATATATCGATATAGATATATATATATATATATATATATATCGATATAGATATATATATATATAAATGACAGTAGTGTAAGCCATAGGCATCTTGCACAGCTTCTCACACTTATTTTCAATTTCAGTTTTTTTTTGGGGGGGTGCAAAAGGCCAAAAACCAGGAACACAATTTAAACACTGCATGTATAAGTTTGGAAAGTTGCTAGAATAAAATGCTGTGTTACCACCATGCATTTCACTGCCAAGTCTTGAGCCCAGGACCATGTGTACTACAGTTAGAGCAACATACCATTACGCTATATCAGCAGTTTCCTGTAAGATAGGAAGACTGAAACTTAAATGGCTATCATTTAGTGAATTCAGCTCTCAACATCTTAGCACAAAAAACCTGGACAAAGCCAATAATGAGGTAATACAGAATTCAGTTCTCACTTCTCACCATAGCTCTCAACGTCATAGTACAAAAATATGGACAAAGCCAATAATGGGGGAATACAGCCCCAGAATAGGGACAAATTTCAAATACTGATCTTATAAACTTAGAAAATTGCTAGAATAAAAGGTTTTGTGTTACCATATACTTTCTGAAGAATATGAAGTCTGAAATTCAAATGCCTGTCATTATTTAGTGAATTCAACCCTTCAGTGATTTGCCACAAAAATCCTGAAAACCACAGATTTTATGGGGAACAGATAAAAAATATGAGGCATAAATTCACAAGTGGCGGTGGCTATGGACTTTAGGCTCTTTTTACATTGTACCCAAGGTACAGGGTTTGAGCCTGATTACCTCTAGCCACAATTGGGGTATTTTCACACACACACACACACACACACACACACACCCTTTCTGAAATATTCAAGCAGAAAAACTAAAATTGAGTGCAGCCAGAATCCTACCCGTTCACATATGTCTTGCAGTCCACAGCAGCAGTCAAGATAATAGCCAGCCAGTAATACAGCAGTCCTTTCTGTTTACCTTGCTCCTCATAATGCAGCAGTCATTTCTGCTCACCTTGCTCCTAATAGCCAGACAGAATCGGGAAGTAATGTAGCAGTCCATTCTGTTCACCTTGCTCCTCGCAAGTGTATAACAGCTCACAAGATAAAAAGTCAGCAAGAATAAATCCGTAAGCGAAGCAGGAAGTAATGCAACAGTCTAACGGCTTGCAAGTGCAGCCTAATACAAAATGTTTTCTGTATTCCCGCTATCCATTTGAACAGTGCTTACACACATCCATAGTGTGCATGTGAGCCCATGAGCTCAATTCCGACAGGCTGGTAGCCCCGAGGGAGCTGACATCATCACACACGTGATGACATTAGCTCAAAAATTGAAAAAAATAAATAAAAATAAATAAAAGCTGAGAAAACTCAGAAATGAAGGGGTGCCACTTGGGATCATGGCACCCCATTATTTGGACCACAAAACTCAGTAAAAAACGAGTTATTCGGTATGGTTGGTTGGTATGAATCCCCATGACTTTCTCTTGGGTTTGTTTGGGTTTGAGTCTGTCTGCCTCAGGCTCAGTAATCCTCATGGCTTTCACTTGTATGTTTTGTGTGTCTGTAGTCTTTTCTATCTCTGTCCCATGGCTGTCTTGTATGCCTCTGCAGTGTGACTGTTCTGCATATCATTAACTGTCTGTCTTGTGTGATGGGGGTCAGTTTACCTAATGCTTCTTGTGTGTTTCAGTCTTGCCATTATCCTAACATCATCTTGTGTTTGGGACTCTGTGTGTGGTGTCTCAGCTCTGTCTTGTGGTACTGCTGCCTTCATCTTGTGTGGGTCTCTATTCAGTCTTCCTGTAGTTTTGTCCTGGCCTTGTTTATCTCTGTCCTCTGTGGGTGGGTGCCTCTGTCCTGTGTGTGGGAGTCTGTGTGGGTGTTCATTCTTGCTGTAGTGCTGTCTTTATCATGCATGTGTCTGTCCTGTGTGCAAGAGTCTGTGTAGCTGTCTGTCTTGTGTTTCTCTGTTCAGTATTGCTATAATGCAGTCTTTATCTTGTGTGGGTGCCTGTCCTTTGTGAGGGAGTCTGTATGGGTGTCTCTGTTCTGCCTTGCTGTATTGATATGGGTGTCTCTGTTCTGCCTAGCTGTATTAATGGCTTTGTCTTGTGTGTCTGTGTTGTAACAACATTGCTACTAAATGCCAGTCAGTCATAGCTCTCAATCTCTTGGCACGAAATGTCTGGACAAAGCCAAAGATAATGGGGGGACAGCTCCAAAAATCAGGACAAATTTTAACTATTGGTCTTAAAAACTTGAAAATTTGCTAGAATAAAAGGTCTTTTGTTATCATGCATTTTCTGAAGGATGTGAAGTCTGATATGCAAATGCCTCTCACTATTTAGTGAATTCAACCCTCAATGATTTGTCACAAACAAGCCAGAAAACTACAAATATTGAGGAACAGAGCAGGAATGAGTCAAATCTGGACATTCTGTGAAAATCTGGGCAGATGAGTATGCAGTCAGTGTGCATGAACCTCTGAGTGGCTACCTTGCTGTGGTACAAGGGTTTGTCATAATGTAACGCTGGTACTAAATGTCAGTCAGTGTGTGTGCACCTGTGAGTGGCTACCTTGCTGTGGTACAGGGGTTTGTCATAATGTAACATTGGTACTAAATGCCAATCAGTTTGTGTGTGTGTGTGTGTGTATATACCTCTGTGAGTGGCTACCTTGCTGTGGTACAGGGGTTTGTCATAATGTAGCATTGGTACGAAATGGCAGTCAGTGTATGCATGTACCTCTGAATGGCTATCTTGCTGCGGTACAAGGGCTTGTCATAATGAAACATTGGTGCTACATGCCGGTCAGTGTGTGTACCTTGGCACATCAGTTCTTAATGATTTGAATGTAGTAATGCTATAGTGATTGTTAAATGGTGGTTTATGAGCTTGACAGGGAAGGGGGTGTGATGGCAATGTGGTCACACTTTATATTCTCCTGAGTAGGGCCCCCAACTTGAAACTTGCTGGGGGTTTCCAAAATGCTAGCACCTGTTCCGCCTTCTGGGGCTAGTGTAACAACATTTTATACAGGAAAAAAACATCCAGGAAATTCAGAGTATTAGAACATCTTAGGAATATAAGTAATGATGACAGAACCAGCCCATAATGATTATGCATTCATGGGGAAGGCCCACACTCTTTAAAATTCTTTGTGATGTATAAACCTATACACTTTTGAGTTGCTGATGTATGTAACCAGTGTTCTTTAAAAAAATAAAAGTTTGACTGTTTTTTAAATATGACGTTTGCAACCAAGATGTAGGTATAATGAACTCTTAATATACTGATTATTTGCTTCCTTATTTATTTGCTTGTTTATTTTGGGAATGAGCTCATAATGTATGTATTCACAAGGGAATTTTATTCAGGACATCTGTGGAAACTTTGAATAGCAGCTTCTTATATTTTTCTTTGTCTTGCTCACATTCAAAATTTTAATGCTACTTTATTCACATTTTTTTCTTCTCTTTTGTGATTTATCATTCTCATTCTAAGGTTTTGATTTTATTCAATGCTTTTCCTGACCAGGGCAGTAAATACATTTTGCATCCTCGTTTAACTAATCTTGAAAGTAGTACTAAGGTGCTCATTGTAAACTACTGTCTTCAGTTTTATTTTTCATTAATAAAAGTTATGTCTTACTGTTCTCTCTGCCCTGTTCATATTAGAGTTTATATTATGCTCTGTACTTACTATGTCATTACTATGTACTGGATACTAGTACTACTAATATCATTTGAGTCCCAAGAGCACAAAAGCCACTGTCTCTGACCAAAGGGCTCAAGTGACTTGCAGTTAGTGTAGGCTGCTGCTCATGCTTGAATTCGAATGTGAGTTTGGGGAAGCAGCTTTCTCAATTACTAGAACACATTCTTCAACTTCATGCAAGGGAAGTGCAACTGCCATGGGGAAGGAGCCAGGGGGTTAGGGTTGGGGAGCAGGAGGGGGATTTTAGGTTTAGGGAGCAGGAGGGGGTTTGGTGTTAGGGAGCAGCAGGAGCGAAATTTTAGGGTTAGAGAGCAGGAGGGGGATTGGTTTTAGGGAGCAGAAAGGGATTTTAGGGTTAGGTGACAGGAGGGGGGATTTTAGGGTTAGGGAACAGGAGAGAATTTTAAGATTACAGAGTTGGAGGGGATTTGGTGTTAGGGAGTGGGAGGGGGATTTTAGGGTTAGGGAGCAGGAGAGGTATTTTAGGGTTAGAGAACGGGATGGGGATTTTCGGGTTAGGGAGCAGGAGGGGTATTTTAGGGTTAGGGAACAGGATGGGGATTTTAGGACTAGGGAACAGTATAGAAGTTTTAGGATTAGGGAGCTGGAGGGCAGTTATAGGTTTAGGGAGAGGATGAAAAGTTCTAGGGTTAGGGAATGATCAGGGACTTTGGGTTTAGGAAGCAAACATGGACTTTAGGGTTAGGGAGGGAGGAGTGGAGTTTTAGGGTAGGGAAGTAAGGATTTAGATTGGTAATGAGAGGGTGTTTTCGGTTAGAGTTAGGGTTCTGGTAGGGCTACACAGTTCTATAGGGTCAAGTGTTGGGAGGGTATGGATAAATGGCAGATTGGGTTAGCAGGAGTTTAAGCACTTGCTTTTTTGACTGTCAGTAAGCAAGTGTGTCACAAATTAATAGCAAGGGAGCGCCTGTAGACCCCTGGCTACCACTGGTTTTGTTTACTTAGATGCACCATCGGTATGTATATTATGGGCCTCTCTAAGTCAGGCACCAAAGCATTGTGTGACAAATTAAATATACTACCTTTTATAGAGTAAGTAATAAACTGAAGCTCATAATTTGAGTTTCATTTAAACACAATCTACTGCGACCACAGTTTATTTTTCTTGCAGTTTCCTTATCCTCCCAGTTTTCTAACAAGTGTAAGTCATTGCACAGAATATTAACTACAGCTTGACATATGTTAATAAAAAAGAAGTGCCCCATAGGCTTACACAGCACAGCTCTCCAGCAATATGTTATCCTATGATAACACCTGGTGCAAGATTACAGTTCCTGATACATAAAAATGTAAAAGACATAAAAGTGCATACTTGAAATTCAAATAGTTTGGTAACAAAATATACAGAAATGCAGGCAACCAAACTTAAAATATAAGGAAAAAAACTATCAATTAATCTAGTAAGAGCTATAAACTCAATGACAAGAGTATAACTCAGCTGCATACGTAGCTTGATATACCAAACATCCTAAGTAAGCACCACAGTACACATCCTTAGTGTAGACATAAGAAAGTGATCTATTCTGCTGTAACAAATTACCCCTTCTGATACCAAATACCTGAATCCAGTAATTACATAACATACTTAAGTATTTCTACCTGTTGTTGCAGCTGCCTTTGATTACCACACATGAACATGAGCATGCTCAGTAATCACACAAGACCTGAAAAAATAAAAAGAACAGCATTCAAGATCCAAAATGGCCACCAACCCATAAAAACTGCAGTTACCTATCTCTCCAAATACCAATATAAAAAACTACTTTTTCTGACAAAAATCACGATCCAGGGAAAAAATAAAACTTGATAGTCATCAAAACTAACTGCTACAACTTGGAAAAAACTACCAAAAACAGAGGAGAATACTAAAAAATAGGATGATTACCTTTGATACCACCAGGATTCCTTCACATGTACTCTGCTTGCTGGCTGACTGAAACATCTGGAGCCAAACATCTTCTTGCATCTTCTAACCAACAAAAGAGAAATAATGCCAACTGACTCAGATACCATGGACTCACAAACTACTAAAACTAAGTTTTCAGCACTTACATCTCCAGAAAAAGACATTAAAACTAAAAGGCCTAGAACTGGGAAACAGGAAACCACTAAATCACCCAGTAAAAATATAACTGAATCTACAAACCTTGATGCTACTGATGAACTTGCTCTACAGCCTCTACAATTAGTCATACAACATTTCTTAGACCAACTAAAATCTTTTTGGGGATTCCATTAACCACACTGCAACCAGAGTGGAAAAATCAGAAGCCAGAATATTTGAAAATGAAACTAAAATCGAAGAACTCAGAAAGGAATCTAAAGCTTACAATAAATCTATATAAGAAATGCAGCAAAAAATCCTAGACCTAGAAGCAAGATCCAGACATAATAATATCATCTTGGGTATACCAGAAAGTATTAAGCAAAACAAACTACTGGAAACCATTCTGGCTACATTTGGGGCTCTACTTGAAAACATCACTGAAGCAAGCCAAATAACAAAAGAAAGAGCACACCGAGCCCTACCCATATCATTAGACTCCACTAAACCATGACTAGTGTATGTAAAATTGCTTAATTTCCAACATCCAACTAGAATCCTTACATCTGCAAAAAAAAAAAAAATTAACATCTGATCTGGAATGGAAATAAAATACTTTTTGCCCAAGATCTTCCTCTACAAATTAAAATGGAACGTCAAAAACTATCTCCATTTTGTAGCTTTTTGATACAAAAGCAAATCAAATTCCAAATGAAATACCCCCCACACATTTCACTTTTAGCATCAGGGGATTAAATACAATGTCAGCAACACCTCAGAAGTGAAGAAATCCTTCTTAAATGCCTTTAACACAGTTCCTGAACTACCAAAAATAGCAAATAAAATGAAAGAAGCAGCATTGTGGTATAAATAAGACAATCGCATGTGACTAAAATAAGGTAAAAATAAGCTTCTCACCATTTTGTTACTGTTTGTAATCCAAGAGAAATAATTTGTGCATTTCTTGGCCGAAAATTACTCCCTGGTTCCATTAATACAGTGTACAAGGATCCACCCATCTCTATTTGTGAGTCACTTCCTGTTTATCCCCTGAACCTATCTTCCCAGAAGCCTATTCTTTCTTAAATTGATACTCCCAAATTACAGACATTTTCATGCAAGCAAGAAAAAGAAATCTGCGAGAACTGCATTCATAATGTTGGATTTACAATACATCTATCATTTTTGATCAGGAATAACACGAGTTAACCAGGAAATCATCAGTTTTAATTTACTTTACTTTGAATTCATTCTCCAACACCTTTGACTTGACTTCACAAGCCAACCTTGCCATGCAATACAGATTACACTCCCATCTAGGGGTCAGCACAGCAATCTTTTCATTCTCAGTATTCTCTGCCTTGGTACTCCACTCAACCACACACGGAACAATGTAAATACCTACAACCTGTGAATTGCAATGCAAAGTAAGGCATGACATTTCTTTCTTTTGACAATTAAAACTTCTGGAAGCTATTTTATATGCTATTTTTGCCTATATTTCTATAAATAACTCCACATACAAGTTTTATCAGACGTGGACAACAACTATGAATACTACACTGTGTGTGTGTGTGTGTGTGTGTGTGTGTGTGTGTGTGTGTGTGTGTGTGTGTGTGTGTGCGTGTGTATGTGTGTATGTGTGTGTGTTTACTTTCCCCTCTTACATAGCAATGAAATACAAGCTTCATGAATGAAGAAAGAAAAGGGAAGATGAGGAAAGGACAATTAAAAAGGGAAGTAAAGAATTAAAAAAGACCAAATGAAAATGTTTTAACTATTACTATCATATCTGTCTACCCAAATAACTATCATACCTAAGATATTCATTCTAAACTTGTTATGTGATGTTTCTAATAATAATACCCTCGCCTTAGCTGGCAGATGCAGGATGTTAAAAATAGTTAATGGAACAAATTGTGATGTTAATTGCTTTATAAGTTTGACAAATGTTATAGAATGCATAAGTATTATGCATGCTCTGATTTGCTTATTGTTTTATGACTAACCACCTCTTTGAAGAACAATTTTCTCAGTATGCTCTTGTGTGTACTAGACTTTAGCAATAGTATATTATTAATATAGTAATACCTCTTCTGTTATAAAACTAACAACCTATACATCTGTAGATTTATCTCCCTGAAGCTTCTAGACCAGAGAAGAGAAATATACCTGGAAACACTAACATTTAACCTGACACATTTTGTCATACATTAATCCCACCAGTGACAATTATTTAAACGACTGGTATTAGCTCTCTAATTAATAACACAGCTTAACACCCCAATCAAGATGCACTAGTCAACAAAATCTCAGCATTATATACATTTTTACACTACCTTAACCAACTCTAAGAACCCTCTCACCTTACACCAATTTTAGGGGATATTATTTTACTACACCGAACTATATTGCCCCCCATTACTTTCCCTCATAATTCAAAAACTATGGAGAGCTAGAAGACTAGCATAAGTTAAACTAGGAAGACATGCTGTTTGTTATCTGTACTATATATGTTTTTAATATGGGGCTAAAAGTTATCAAAGCATTAGTAACAAGAAGATTTGCACCTAACCATTTCTGCTTTAAATCCTGTTAGAACTCTTTATCATCCAATTCCCCCATCTCTTCCAGGCATAGTAGTTTAGTGAATAGGCACAAGTTTGATTCAGAGAGTTATATGCCAATGTCCTACCTCTTACATTTACTGTACCAACTATACCCATCACACTCATCCTTTACTGACACATAGTTATAATAGTAGGTATGTGGTCATTTGATTCCTGGAATGTCAAAGGGATCCAACTCAAAACGAAAAGAAAACTACTTCTACATTTGATATTCAAATCCAAAGCTAATGTAGTCCTCCTACAAGAAACCTACATGCTACCAGAGCAAGGGGAAACCCTCCCTAAAGAAAAAATGGATTAAGAATATCATTGCCTTTGGCAAATCCCAAAATAGCTCAGGAGTAGCAATCATTACTAAAACTGACTTCCAATGTGAAATAATAAAACATGATATGGACATGAATGGAAGGTGGTGCCATATAACAACTAAATCAGACTGTTTAGACAAACCTATTCTGATATTAAACCTATACGCACCTTGTGTAAATCAACACTAATTTATAATGTCTATTTATAAAATACTGATTGACTTCCCCAATCATTATTATATACTAGGAGGGGATTGGAACTCAGTCCAAGACCCTGATATTGACAGATCCAACACCGATTCCAAACACAATAACCATGCCATATCAGGACTCAGGGAATTAAAAATAACTTTAACCTATTTGACCCCCATTTGACCCCCATATATTCCAGCCCAATAACTCCCTCAAAAATAAATATACCTTCTACTCTATGTGTCATCAGTCTTGGTCCAGGCTGGATTTCTTTCTCATTTCCAGTATATTTCCAGTATATTTACTTGTTTGTTTCTTTCAGCTTTTCCCGGTTAGGGGTCGCCACAGCGGAACTCTGGTCCGCTAATGATTGGCAGTAGATTTTTACGTACTGGCTTGCCAGGCCTAATGCACATCTTTCAACGAAGGAACGCCCATTCACACATGTCACCACACAGAAGACACTCTAACTGAGAATGGGCGTTCCTTCGTTGAAGGAACGCCCATTCACACGTCACCACACAGAAAACACTCTAACTGAGAATCGAACAGGCAACGTCTAACTGTGAGGCGACAACGCTACCGCAGCACCACCACCACCGCTATTTCCAGTATATTTACTAAATACAAAAATTCTTTTCACACAGAACCTAGATACCTATCAGATCATTTTAAGATTAACCTAACTATTGAGTGGGATAACAATCAAACTAACAGTAAATGAGAGTATAACTGGGTTCTTAACTCTAACCTATTAAGGAAAAAAGAAATTCTACAATAAGTAGATGCCATGCTGGACCAGGCTTTAGACAATTTACCCTATAATCACTTACCTACGGACATTTACTAGGCCTCTATTAAATCCATAATTAGAGGCACCTTTATAAATAAAGCTTCATATTATAAAACAAAATTCTCCAGCAGGAAGCCACTCTTAAAAATCAAATCATTAACCTTGAATCCCAAAGCCAATCATCCTTTAAACAAGAAACTGAAACTCAAATAACACAACTCCAACAAAAGCTATATGATCTCAATGCTGAAAATCTAACATACCAAAAAATTTAAACTTTAGCGAATTACTCTGAATGGGTCCACATGCCATCTAAATTCCTGGCGAGGCTTATTAACCAAACAAACCCTCCCCGAACATAACAGAACTTATCTACCAAGATAAACTCTATCACACTACTCAAGATATCATAGGTATCTTTGAAAGTATATATACAAAATCCTACAGTCCATCAAACCTCTCTCATAATAAACATGACCTAGATGCCTTCTTAAACCAATTACATTTTCCCAAAATCAGTCCAGATCAACAAAAATGTTATCCTCCCCGATCTCCCAGCAAGAAATTATTATGACAATCAACAAACTCAAACCTAACCAGGTCCAGATGGTCTTATGGCTGAATTCTTCTACAAAGCTTCCCCACAAAAATCATCTCTCTTTCTTCTCCATCTAGTCAATCACATTACTTCCAATGGTGAAAGTGATATACATCTAAATGCATCTAAAAGCAATTCTCATAACTAAACCAAACTCCGACCTCAAAACCCTCCTAAATTATAGACCTATAGCCCTAATAAATCTTGATATGAAAATATTTGCGTCAATGCTAGCAAACATAATTAAACCAATCATTCCAAATATTGTTTCCCCTGAACAATCAGGTTTCATAATACACAGACAAACCTTTGATCATACCCTTACCCTGGACACCATGATCAGTCTCTCTACCCATACTAGCACTCCAGTCTACAACTTAGCTATTGATGCCTCAAAAGCATTTGATAGACTCAATGTAAATTTTTTGCTCAATACCTTGCCTCTCTTTAACATACCCAATAACTACATACAAGCTATCAAAACACTATACTCCAAGGCTCATACTTACCTACAAATTAATAAACACATATCTTCTCGAATTGACATTGAGAATGGTGCCAGAAAAGGATGTCCTATGTCCCCCTATCTTTTTAATTTATACATTGAACCCCCTTTTCTCCTCATTTCTCAGAAAACTTTCCACCATATCCCCAATATCTTTAACACTAAAATTACCCCAGCGGCTTTTGCCGATGATCTAAATCTTTACTACTCACTACCTAATTCAGACCTCCAGAAACTACTATCTGTTGTAGACACCTTTTGAGAACTACAAACTAAACCTAAAGGAAACAACTATTTTCCCTCTTAATTCCCTCTGTCAGCTTCCCACATACTCCTTAGAAACTGGTATTAAAACTAACAATTCATTAAAATATCTAGGAATATCCTTCCACCAAGATCCTAAACAATCATATACAAATAACATTATTAATCTCTGGTCAAACATACATGATATTGACAGATGGACAGAACTTCAACTTCCATTCCTGGCTAAAATAGCCACAATCAAAATGAATCTTCTACCCAGATTTCTATATATATTTAATGCCTCCAGTACCATTATCAGCCTAAAACTCTTCAAAACCATTCACTCCAAAATTTCCAAATTTATTTGGGTCCCCAAATCACTCAAAATCAGTTATAATAAATTGACATACCATAAAGACTATGAAGGGTTAGGGCTGCCGGACTTTAAACTCTACTGTGATATCATAAACTGTAATAGACTAATAACAATAGCCGACCACACCCCTTCACCACAACAATGGTCTACAACCTGGGTCAAACTATTACACAACTATATCAAAACACTATCCATAAACCCCACAGTCCTCTCTTTCCTTTACAATGAAAATTTAAAAAATCTTAAAATACACCCAATCATTAAACATAAAATCACTATAATACAAAGGATGTTCAAATCATTAAACCTATATTATGCATTCACTTCCCTACAACCTATCCACCTTAACCCCAATCTCAAAATGAATAACAACATGATTAACCTAAACAATTATCCCCTCCTCAAGAAACTAACCATCTCTGATATATTTCCCTTCAAGAACAATAATATCACTGAAATGAGAACAGAATTAAAGCTCCCTAAAAGCTATACAATCATTTTAAGGCAAATCTGAGACTTTAGCCAATACATCATAGACAATCCTGATATCAATGCAAATGACATCTAAACCTGAAAAACCATATGGGACCTCCTATCCTCAATCAAAAAAAAAATGCTATCTAACTCCTACAAACTTATTCTATCAATCAAACTGCAAAAGGAAGTTATTTATTCTAGTTACTGGAAGGAAAGTGATCCTTCAATCACAAACAAACAATTGACTCAAGCAATCCACTTTACCTCCAAAATTATTCCCCTTAAAAAACTTAAATATACACAGATCATGATACTTCATAACATCTATCTCACTCTAATCATTATAACTAAAATATACCCAGCCACCTGTCCATTCCTATTGTGATAGTCACAAGGCTGATCTACTCACATCTTCTGGAGCTGCAAGTGCACCTACAAGCTATGGTAATCAGAGTCCAACTAAAAATATGGGCTATGAAAAGTCCACCTTATCTTGGAAACTAGGTCTCCTACATATCATCCCCGCAGGCCTGACTAAACTACAAACACGAATATTAATAACACTAGTTTCTTTACTTAAATACTACATTACATTACACTGGAAGGATAGAGCATCACTTACATGTGAGGGTTTCAAACAATTAGCTACCAAACACCTATTAGCTCACAAATATTTAACCTACACTGAGAAATCCCACACTCACTTTATAGAATTTTGGAAATCCCTTTTTGAATATATTCTAGCTTGAAGCTGGTATATGTAATCAATAATGGAATTTTGGCATATGTGTAAATAGTTCTTACTGTTTTGCATTTATGTTTTATTATTCAACAATGTATTCGCTGGTCATATTACTACCTGTCTATTAATATTGTTACATTTTACTGTGTCTGTTTCCGCAAAGAAAAAGGAAATAAATAGATTTTATACAAAAAGAACAACATTAAATTAAAAATGGCATTAATACAAAATAAATATCTGGTGCGGTAGGAGTCTGGGTTTTGAACTATTCCATCCTCCCATCTGAAGGTTTGATCTTTTAGTCTTTTAGTCCAGTCCTTTAGTCCAGGCTCAAACCTGGCTAACTGAATGCAAATCCAGTCATAACTTACACTCTGTCAGATAATATTGCATGAATGTGCAGTGCAAATTAAGACAAAAACAGGATGATTTTGTTAATTCTTTTGGTGGTCCTGGTTAGTCAAAATAAATTTGGGAAAATTACAGTTAACGTGCATATTTTTGGAATGTAGAAAGAAACCACATGCCTGCAAAACTCCACAAGAGCACAGGGAGAACATAAAAATTCAGAGAGAAGGTGCACTAGCATTGAATTGAACCAGAACAAAGCATGTGAGACATCACTACCTGATTCATAACTGAGCTCCCCTATCCTATGCACAACTTTAACAGCATAAAATAAGAGATGTGGCAGAGTTGGTGCATGTGTGTGTGTGTTTTTGTGTGCTCACGTATTTTGATGGTGAACTTGAGAAACTGGATGCACACACAAATCTGTAGCTGCTTACAGAAAAGTCATGTAATGATTAAACTAGCATTAATATTTTCTTGATAGTGAGCAACTGTCTAGATTTCTATGTTAAACATATCATGTACCAATAGTTTAAATAACAAAATATCAGCAATTCTATGTAGTAACCAGGAAATAAGCAACCCCCAACATACATATCAACCTCTTAGAGCAAGAAATCTGGCCCAAAAATAGGGACAATGTTTAAATATTGCTCTTACAAACTTAGAAAATTGATAGAGTAACAGGTTTTACCTTAGCATGGATTTTCTGAAGGGTATGAAGTCCGAAACTAAAATGTCTGTCATTATTTTCTAATTTTAGGTTTTAATGATTTGCTACTAATTTGCCAAAAAAAACACAATTTTATGAAAAACAGACCAAAAATATGAGGCAAAAATCTGGACATTCTGTGAACATCTGTACAGTTGAGACATATGGCCCCAGTTGTCAATGTGAGCAAAATGTAGCAGCACTGAACTAAAAAATCATTGCAGGGGTGCAGAATGGATCTCAGCAGGAATAAAAGAGATATATGCTCCCCTGATAAAGTTTACCAGTCAAAATAGTGTGCTGTGTGAATGATGTATTAACAGATATCAAAATCAAACTAAGTTCTAGCAACACCACTAAAATACATGCATCTTGTAGTCAGAATAGGGCATTTGTGGCAGCTTGATATCAGCTACCTCATATGACCACACCTAAAATAAATAGATATTGAGTATTGAAAAGTGGCTTCTGCTACTACAGTCACTTAGAGCCCCAAAGGTATTTATATTTGTTTTATTTTATTTAACACAAGCAAGAGAAGAATAAACTTACATTATTCCTGAATGTATTCGCATTGCCAGCACACTGCTCACCTTTAAAAACAATTTTAAGGCTTTTGGCTTAATAACTGTGCTCATACTGAATTGAAACTTTTGCATATGAATTCATGTTTCTGTTATGTAGCCTTTTATTTTCTAAACTTGCAGGATCAGACATTATACTTAGTTCTATTATTGACTGTCTGGCAAGAACTGGACAAAAAATAACAGATTTAGTAATCTCAATGCGTGCGACACCCATGTTTTACTCTGAATAGAAACCTATAATTAAGCTTCTGAACAATCAGCTTCTCCTACCGGCAATCAGCCTACCATAAACCTGCCATTTCAATGAATCAACCAAGGCCTTAGGCCATCAAGTACCGGGACAATGCCCTAACCTGTATCAGTCATAATTTATTATGCCCATCTTCTAGTATGATACTTCAAAAACAGAAACAAATCTAGTCATCAAAAGGATGATACTGGAAGTGCCAAAGACTAATGTGTAAGGAGGTGTAACTTATGTTTTTATTTGCAAACGTTTGTCCATGTCTTATACTGTGATGGGACAGGTGGATATAAGGAAGACTTGTTCTGTCTAGTGCCTGCTGATTTAATGTATGTAAAACCTGTGGCTAGAAAGCATAGGAACATAGTCACAAGATATAATCAGATACATCTGAATTATCTCCGACTAATGCACTGATTTGTTTATAACCCTACTCTGCTCGATCTTCTAATAATTAATTCAATTCTTTATAAAGTTATGAAGTCCAAAATGCTATAGAAATGAAGCAGTCAAAGACGTTCTATGTTGTAATTGAAACATACTGTTCTTTTGCATTATAGATATTTAAAATCTTTTTGAAGTCAGTAACATTGAAAAGATCATGATGGGAGGAAGCAGAATTATAGCAAAGTAACAGTACTGGGATTCAAAGAAAAGTAACATATTTTCGATTTGTGGAAGAGCTTTTTTTTACAAAGGAACCACTATCTGAACATTTTTTAACTTAGAATTTAACTATCATATTTTAGATAAATGATTCCTGAGTCAGACAGTATATCATTCAGAGATTGTTTAAAGCAGCAAACAGGCCAGACAGATCCATGAAGATGTGTAATAACTGATAAAACAATATAAGTGTAATAAACATTTATCTTGCAGCAAACAAAAATGCAAACACAATTGCTACATCATCGCTGTGTCAGACTCCATGTCTTCTATCAAGGAGTCTCAGTTCACAAAATGTCTAACTAGTCCACACAACAGGTGATAGAAAATACTTCCCCATCCATAACACTCATCGTAAGGTTTTAAGACTCTTAGTTAAGCTATATCTTCCATCATTAAAAAACATTTTATTTGCAAGCATATCTAACTATAATTGATCACACTGAATGCGGCCAACTTCTTGTGACTCATTTGTCCATGAAAAGCAGGAACACCAACTCGCCTGTCTTTTATGCTTACATATGACCTGAGACGTACCTCCCTGGACTACATGAAAAGAGACATGGAAGAGCTCTCTGATCATGTAGCCCAGGCCGGTATGACCCTAACCCTGAGTAGCATCCTGCCCTCACCAAGAATGATGCCACAGTATAAAGAAAAAATGATCAATTTTAACAATTGGCTAAGTTTCTGGTGTCATTCAAAGGGGATCCAGTATCTGTCTGCCTAGGATGACATGCTCAACAAGCCACGTTGCTTCGCAAGAGATGGCTTGCACCTGTCACCCTTAGGCTTTTGAATACTGGCCAAGGCTCTTGCTGCCCCATAGTGCCTTTTTTAGGCAAGGCTCAAAAGACAAACCCACCACCATAAATAGCACAAGTAACCAAAAACTGAGGGCAATGCTACTCAACGCCAGAAGTCTAAACCTCAAAATGCATGCACTCGAGGCACTCCACAGTATGGAGAACACTGACATCTGTGCAGTATCAGAAACCTGGTTTAAGGCTCCTGAGAGCACCCCAGCACTACTAGGCTATAACACATACCATACCTTTAGGTCACAGAACCAGGACTGAAACACAAAAGGTGGGGGTGTATCCATATTCATCAAGGATACCCACACCTCCAGGTTAGTGGTGCAGCACAATGCATCAGAGATCATCCATGTGCAACTAACAACAGGCAAAGCTGCAATCCAAACTGTAGCTTGCTACAGATCACCCACCATGGCCCAGGACCCCCATTCCGCATTTCTGGAGACACTGGGAAATATGAAGTTCCTACCAAACACCCAAAACTGGGTGATTTCAATTACCCAAACATAAACTGGGAGAACTACTGAAGTACTACCTCCCTTGCCCAATGCTTTCTAGAATTTATAAACTCGAATTCCCTGGATCAACTGGTCAACACCCCCACCAGAGGAAACAGCATATTGGACCTGGTCATCACCAACATGGGCGACTGGTGTTCCACACCAGAGGTCAACTCCTCGCTGGTTAGATCAGACCATAGACTAATCACTCTGGATATCCACATTCCTCCCACACCCCCAATCAAGGAAACCACCATGAAAAACTTTTCAAAAGCAAACTTCACATTACTTAAGACTGAGGTGGAAAGGTTCACAGCCCCCATGCTAAAGAACAATGCTGTCCAAGATACTGAAACCTTTACAAAGGCACTCTATGAGCATCTGCAGGAATGCATGGATCATGCTATCCCAAGTAAAGCCAAGACTCACTCCTCCAAGAAAAGGAAAGGAAACCAGTCTGGTGGACCCCTGCCATAAACAAGCTATACAAGAGAAGGAGGAAACTAGTACAGAAAAGAGTAAAATCCCAAGAAGGAAAGACATCCCTGATCAGTATCAGCAAGAAACTACAATCCCTCATTAAATCATCCAAGGCTAGTTTCGAAAGAAAAATTGCCAATGACTCCAAAGATAACCACAAAGCGTTCTTCAGCTATGTCAAGAACCTAAGTGGAAACTCTCAGATCTGATCTGAGTTTGTTCAGAATGGCACAAAATACACTGAACCAACTAATATTGCCAACATTCTGGCAGACAGGTTTAGCACAAACTTAACACCCCTCTCACCCCCTAAAGAGCCCATAACCATATCAGAAGAATGTAGGGTCCCATCAATCACCGACACACAGGTTAAAACAGTCCTATCCAAAGCCAAAAACACAGCTTCAGTGGGACCGAACGGTGTCCCAGGCTGTGTCTTACAAGAGCTCCAAAATGAACTAACCCCTCACCTAAACACACTGTTCAAACTCAGCCTCTCTACAGGCTATGTACCCACAGAGTGGTGCACAGCAACAGTTATCCCAGTCCACAAAGGTGGAGCCACAATGGACCCTGGGAACTATCGCCCTATAAGCCTGAGTAGCTTGGTCTACAAGGCTATGGAGCACATCACCATGGAACTCATTAACATAGACATTGGGAACTTCCAAACCTTGGACCCTACCCAGTTTGGCTTTGTTAAGGGCAGATCATGCCTCCTAGACCTGGTGGACTTCTTTGAGATGGTTACCAAGGCATTAGACAAGGAGAAGGAGGTCCACACAGCCTACCTAGACCTCGCAAAGGCTTTCAACACCATTCCCCATTCTAGTATTATAGACAAGCTCACCAGCTTGAACATAAACCCCTACATCATGAGATGGGTTGCCAACTGGCTCATGGATAGAACCCACATGGTGAGAGTTGCAAGTTCTACATCTGACTCTAAACCGGTTATAAGTGGCATGTCCAGGGCTCAGTCCTAGGACCCCTCCCATTCGGTATATACTTCTCAGAGGTACAGACAAGCATAGGAGGACTATGGCTGACCAAGTTTGCAGACAACTGCAAACTAGGGGCCATAACTGATTCTCCAACTGATACAGACACCCTCCAGATGGGTCTCACTGATACCTGGTGACAAAATCATGGCCTCAAGCTAAATGACAAAAAGTGCATAGTCATCCCCTTTGGAAAAAACAAAGTACCCGCGAACTACCACATAGATGGTAGTCCCCTAAATACAGAAAATGTAATAAGGGATCTGGGGACCCAAGTAGATAGTAATCTCTCCTTTGATAATCATATTGCCAAGGTGGTTAGAAAATCTTTCTATGTGGCCCACCTAATCACAAAGGGTTCACATCTAGAACAAAAGAGGTTATTGTGCCTCTCTACTCATCACTCGTTAGACCCATCATAGAATACAATGCCCCATTTAGGATGTACCTTACAAGACACCTGCAACAGCTGGAAAGACCACAAAAGTACCTCACCAAAAGGATTACTGGCCTCAAACGGATGCCCTATGCAGCCCGACTCAAGGAACTCCAGCTGTACTCACTTGCATACCACTTAGTCAGAGGTGATTTCTGCCTGACATACAAGGCCATGTCCAACCCAGAATTGATGGACATGCTCCACCTAAAAAAAAACAAATCCTGAAGAACCACACGCTCTACAGATATAAACCTCACCACAATGATAAATAGGACATGCTGGAGGGATACATTCCTATCCCAGAGACTCCCCATGCTTTGGAACAGGATTCCAATATACATCAGGCAGAGCCCCTCACTAACACTCTTCAAGAGAAACCTTGACAGGTGGATGGGAAACAGAAAATTTACCCTGGGGATCACTGCAGTTGCTCTGCTGGACAGTGGCGCAGGGAACTAATGGCTCTGCTGGACAGAGGTACAGGGAACTAATCTAAGGGGGGTGGCGAAAGCCTAGGCTTATAAATGCCCTTGGGCAGATAGCCTAGTACTTACCTATGAACCTATGAACCTATATTTTATGAGAATGCATACAAAGAACCTCAGGGACCTGCTCCTTAATGGATTTGACCTTTCATCTAACTATTTGAATCCTCAAATGCTCATATCTCCAAGCCACAAAATGTCCAGGGTTGTGTGGTAGATGTGCTGAATATGTGCTCCTTAAAAGATTGAATGTGTTGATATTTACACTGTATTTGGTCCCTGGGCAATTGTTTCCATGTTGGACTGCTATTTAGATTTCTTGATTGGTTTCCCAAGCCAGAGAATTATTGCTATGATATTGTGGCCAGCCACCATCCAAACATCCAGATTCTGCTTTACGATAAAAATATGACTTGGATAACAGAGAAAAATGACTGCAGGCATATAACAACCATGCTGACTATACAAAATACACTACAGATATATACAGACAATTAGCTGGTAACATTAGGACTCACTTTAAACTTTAGGACACACCACAGATACTAGGTCATCTGTCACTGGTCTGGGGGACCAGGATTAATTTCACTAGCAAACTCTGATTTCTAAGCATGCTTTTTTTAAGTAGAAATCATTAGGTTCATAGTTCATAGTTCATAGTTTAGTACTAGGCTAACTGCCCTTGTGAGCCATTTTTAAGCCTAGCCAGTTGCCCTTGTGGGTCATTTTTAAGCCTAGCCAATTACCGCAAGTGAGAATCAAACCCCGCACCTTGTGTCTGTAAGGTAAACACCTTAACCATTTTTGAAAATATGCTCCTAATTAAAGGATATGAGATCTACATTGGATCAACAGCTGTGAATTATATGCACATTATACTTTATATCGCAAATGATTCTTAAGTGGTTCACCTTAGCAGACTTATTCCTGTAATTTTGGGTTCAAGTATGGAAAAACAATCTATTCATCCAGTTACATGACTTAACTGAGATACTCTCAAGTTCTTCTTAATATTTTTAACCATGGGTAGCCACACATTTACCTGTGGTTTAAAGGGACTCAAAAGTCTCATAAAAGCAGGCAAGTCGCTTGTATTATAGGCTGAATATAGAAGTGAAATGTAGTACTGTGCTGATGACACATATATGGATGCATGTTCACATTTGTGTTGGCTTTTGTAAAGAGGATCTATTTAGGTTTTTGGCACTACTTTGGTATTAGGAAAACATTTGTATTTACAAGGGCTAATGTAGATGGAGGTTTTGCAGCTGCCTTTATCCTATTTTCAACTTGCAGATTCTCTGTAGCAATCCATATCCAATATGCAAATTATGGTATTTCTTTCACCTAGTCCTGAGTCTGCTTTTGTCCGCCTCTGTTATGTTGTTGCCATTCTCAGCGCCTCCCCCACCTTTGGGCTACTGTGAAGCCTCCTACACCATGACGCTATGCTACAAAATCTGGACATTTAAAAGTTAAAACTCTCCACTGTTAGATCTGGTGAAGTCTTCAGATGAAACCTTTTATCTGAAAGTGCTTATCCAAGATAAATAAAGTCAGATTATTTCAGAAGAATGGGGAGCATCAAATTTATCGTGTTTTCAGATTTTCTATGGGACTAAGTAATGGCACATTATTTGCTTAACTCTTCTGTATTTACCTGGTTATGGCATGATGAGATCTGTATTAATAAGCAGTGTACCCAAGTATCAAAATGGGGATTATTTCACAACATTAAGGCCTTAAAGAGACTGAGATTGAGCTTAGCACCAACTTCAGGATATACCCTTTTGTTGATGTTTTGTGGTTATTCCTGCTTAACAGCACTGTCAGGTCTGGTAAGCAGGTAGGTATATCCAAGAGTTACCTGATGTAGACCTCTTCGTGTGTGATTTTAGTATTTAAGAAACAAAACTTCAATTAACAGAGGAGTAAGAGGAGCTGCAGTTAAAACTTTTCATGAGACAGCATAGGATCATGGGATATGCAAGGAAAGTCAGACCAGAGGCCATGCACACCTTGCCAATACTCACCAGCAGTCTCTAGCACAGTTCACAAAGGGGAAGAGGCTTGTGAGTGCAGTTGTAAATTTAAGGGCACACACCCAACTGTGCAAGGTATATTTGAAGGATGACCACTGTCAGGGACACACATTTTAGCTGGAGTAAAAAGGATATTTAAAAGCGAGGAGATGTTGTAACAGTGAAGGAATGTGAGATCAGCTGAAATGCTGAACAATAAAAAGACAAACATATTGAAAGAACAAAAGGAACTGACTAGCTAAAGAAACAGTTTATACATTAAGACAAGGAAGAAGAATGGGATGAAAGAAAGGATATTAAAGAAATGGAACCATTGGAAAGGAGGGAATAAGGGGTTTTATTTACAGATACCACAAAGAAAAAACATGGGTGTGTAGCAAGAGATCAGGAGAAACATGTGAGAAAGGTAAAAGTTTAACATGGTCAAAGGATTTATGGGAACGATGTCTTGAAAATATGCTCCTCATTAAAGGATATGAGACCTACATTGGATCAACAGCTATGAATTATCTGCACATTATACTTTATATCGCAAAGAGTATAGAAGGAAAACAAAAAGGAAGATGCAAACTGCAGGAGGAGCTGTGGAAAATAAAATGCAGAGCAGTTGCAAATTTCATGAGGATGTGAATGGGGTAATTAAATATTGCAAAATGTGATGTAAGAATGATGGAGAAATGAGAGGAGAAGATCTGTATGCATGTTGGTACTGATGAAGGAAATAATAAATAGACAAAGTAAGGAACCATATATTGATATCAGCTGAGTGAGTGAAAACCAATATCACACAGTACTGGAAAGGGAGAATCGTTGTGTCTAAACATAAAAGAGAATAATATAGCTATACTGGGAAAGAAGTGTTGGATAATAAAATTCAACAGTTAGCGCTCATGCACACGAGTTCTAAATCATATGGGACCCTATCCTAGGATATCATTGCAAAAGATAAAGCAAGAAGGGTAATCACTGAGGAAGAGAAACAACAAAGTCCAAGATATGGATTTTTCTCTGTGAGTCAACTAGTTATATTTATTCAGCAGAGAAAAACGTCAGGAAATTTATGGGAAAAATACTGTAATTGTAAAGTCAGATAGTGGATGAGGAAGAGAAAAAACAGTGGTAATGCAGGAGACTCTAATCTTTTTTATTCGTATATTGATTTCTTATAGCTATTACCACTGTAGTGTTATTTATACAACAACACTCACCCGATCTTATCAGTTATATGTTTTCAGTTGTAAACATCGTTAACATTTTAGCATGTGCAACTTACATGTACAGTTTTGACTTCTGACATTTGTCTGTGGAACATTATCTTAACATATATACATGTAACACACATTTTGTGTACTTTTCTCCCATTAAGCTTCCCCAATTTTCTTTCTTTTATGAATCCCCTCCCACATTGCATGGCCCTAGCCAGGCCCTAGTAACTGCGTTCCTCTTTCCCGCTTTTTTTAATGATGTTGCCAACGTATTTTGTTTTTTATCATAGATTCATTGATTGATAGACTGTTACAAGACTAATGAACCAGCGGGCCTTTCTAACCCTAGCCAAGTTTTCTCAAAAGAATGATGATGACCTTGTTTCCCTACTTGCTACCCTTCTTTTTTAATTTTCATCTGTATGATTGCTGTTCCAACATCTGTTTCCCTTTCCCCTATTTCCCCTCATTTGCTTTCTCCACTTCCCTCTTTTTCTCTATCCATATTTTGTTCATTATTAAAAACAACTCTTTTCCTATTGGAGGGTCTTCTTGTTTCCATCTTCCTGTAATCCCTTTCTTCCTTATTCTAGCCAGCAAACCAATTATTTCATTTTCTTTTTCTGGTATTTTTTTTATCATATCCTAGTAAAGTAGCTTAGGAGGTTAATTCTCCTTATCCTTGTGAGATATTATTTAGTAATTCTTTCAGCTCCTTGGTATATCCTTCTAATTTTCCGCAGTTCCAGAAAACATGTCCCTGTGCTCCCTTTTCTTCTTTACATCTCCAATATACATCATCTGCTTATGGGAACATCCTAGCTAACTTTGTTGATATAGAGAAATATCTATACAGACACTTCCAAACAAAAATCTTGAACTTCTAGGCCTAGAGATGTACCATTGTAAACGTCTGATTCCCCCCATTCACTGTTTTTATTTGTATACACACCACTAGCTTCCATTGTCTTTTTGTTCACCTCTTATCTTGTCAGCTATTGATGCTAGACACCTTTTCCCAGTTCCTATTAGTTTTCGCATTGGCCTTCCTTCTTCCAGTCTATTTCTTGTATTAATTCTGGTAAGCCTTCCTTCGTTCTTGTTTCTTTATAATCTTAATCTACTTATCCGAATCCCTTGAAATTTCCATTATAACATACTTGCTGTTGGAATTCATCCTTAACCTGTACTCTTGTTTTTTATTGATTCTCCTATTATTATCTCTGGCCAGTATTTGACTCTTTCTTTTTTTATACTCCATGTCTAAACCACATTCTCATCTTTCCTACCTTCCTGTAAACATCCTACAGGTATTACCCTTTCTTTCCATGCCCCCCCCCCCCGTCCCATTCTATCCATTTCTTACCAAATAACCTCTCTGCTTCCCTTGTCCATTCAAAAGTTACCACTTCACTGGGGCACTACAACAGCACATTTACTGTATATCCCTCCTTTCTCCAGGCCTCTTCCCTTTCCCATATCACTGTCTTGTAGTCTGCTTTGTAGTCTACGGTCATTAATCTCATAAAAACGACTACTATACAAACTTGCAGGTCTGGGATGCCCAGTTCTCCATTCTCTGTGCTTTCCACAATCCTGTCCCATGCAACTCATGGCTTCTCCCCCTCCCATAAGTACTCCCTGCAGAGTCACTTCACCTTCTTTAATAATATCTTATCTGGGAGTGAACAAAATGCCTGTCCTGCATACATAAACTGAGTCAATATGCTCATTTTTATTACCTGAGCTCTTTGGTCTATACCCAACTTAATACCTTGTCAGTTTCTCATTTGTTCTTTTATCTTTATATATATGTATATATATATATATATATATATATATATATATATATATATATATATATATATATATATATTTATTTGTAAGTCAGCTTCTTGAAGCGATTTATGGTATTTGCTAGCCAAATGCGTAAATATTTAATTTCTCCCTCTTATTTCTGCCTCCCTCTCATCTTCATCTCTTTTCAATTTCTCACTACCATTTTGGTTTTATCTTTGTTTACTTTGTATATTAACTTAATCACAAAATCCATCAATATATTCCAGACTTTCCCTATATCTACTGTATAATGTGTCAATGATAGGAGGATGCTGTCTGCATAAAGCATTATTTTCCTCTCCATGTTCCCCTTTGTGTACCCCCTATCTCCAATCTCCTTATAGTTTCTGTCAGTGGCTCTATGTATAGGGCAAATTGCAGAGGGATAATGGGCAACCCTGACTAGTCCCTCTTTCCATGTCTATTCTGTCTGACAATCTGACTCCGATCTTCATCTTGACCATTGCCCCACGCCCATATCTTTTTTTAACATTCTTATCGAATCATTTGGGAATTCCTGTGTCTCCAAAAGTTCAAAAATATAATTACAGTCTACCCTGTCGAATGCCTTTTTGGGATCCAGGGATACCAATGTTAATAACAGGCTCTAATTTTAGAAAAGTTAGAAGGACTATGATTAGGTCTTTTAGGTCTCTTGCCATGATTTGTATCAGCAATGTCACTGACATCGAAGTGATGAGTAGGTCAGCAGTCATGTGATTGGCTGGGTGGGATATATCCTGGAAATAATGAAATGCTGGGGTACCTGCCCTTTGAAAACATTCACTATCATCAATGGGTTTATATTGCTGGAAAACCTTATGTTGATCAGGAACAAATGCAGGAATGGTTAAGGAGAGGTGAATTCAAACCAAGAAATGAAAGGTTAATATTGGCAGCCCAAGACAGTGGACTACATACACGTTGGTTTACAAAGTCCATTGAACATGTGGGAGAAATAGACAAATGTAGGTGTTGTAAAACCAAATCAGAAACATTCACACACCTTATTGCTGGTTGTGACTCACTAATGGCAGAAGGATTGTATACTGAAAGGCATAATAATGTGGTGAGACTGTTGCACTGGGGATTGTGCAAACATTATGGTATCAAACTGGCTGAAAAACACTGGAAACATGATCCACAAATCATCGTAGAAAATGATGAAGTTTAGATCACATGGGATCACCCGTTACCAACAGTTCAAAAGACAGATGCTAGAAAACCAGATAAAGTGGTCCAAGAAAAGAAGACAAAAATAGCACTGACCACTGAAATCGCCACACCCAGTGACTACAGTGTCTTGTGTACAGAGACACACAAAGTCATAAAATACTACGAACTGCAGGCACAAATGAGAGCAATGTGGAAAAAAAATAGTAGTAGGAGCAACAGGTCTTATAAAAAAAGAATCTACAATCGTATTAAGATATGTTACCAATCCATGTAACCCCCATACAAATTGCAGAAGTAGTCATTACTGAGCACATTATGGGTGCTGCGAAGAGCTCTTTTGGCTGACATCAAAGATTGAAATAATACTAATTTCATGAACTTTAAACGTACTTTGACTTAGGAACAGGGTCCATTCCCATCATGGTATTAGAAACCCAAAATATTTGGAGAAATTAGAAAAATGGAATGTGCAAAAGAAGAAGATGAAGTTGGCTGCAGACATAATACTGTGTGTTATTTTTAACATGTTTTCTCAAAATCTCACCAAGATGACACTGATATATAGACTGTATTTATATAGCATATATCATGGACAGAAGTAGGTTAAAAATTAAAAAAAGATAGCTGGGTGCACAAGACTCAGGATAAAAAGTGCCCAATCCTGGTAGGCACACTGGTGCCACGACTGGAAAAGATGACAGTGTAGAATCCTCAAAATATGGAAACATTCCTACAATGGGGCTGGTCCAGGTGCAGGGCAAGGATGGCCCCCCCTATTGTAGAAGGAAGTAGCAGCCCACAAAAGTTACAAAAATTGATAGGCCAAAGAAGAGCCATAAAGACAATAGAATGGACTATTGAGGATAAGAAAGAAATTATGTATTGTTAATATTATACAAAAAGCCGAGATTTTCCAGACACAAGATATACAAAAATATTAAGAGAAAAATTAGGGAAAGAAAAATACTTCCACAAGAAAAACTGTCAGAAGCCTCAAATAAAAATCTGTGTTTATTAATACAACAAATTTGTGAAAACCAGTATATAGACCAAGAAACTTTGATTTGTTTGGAAAAAGAAGCATCTGAAGAAGTGTGAAAATATAAACAACACAACCTAGAAATTTTTGAAAAGTATAAAACAGAAATATGGACATGGGAAAGAAAGAGAGATTTGATATGATGCAATGTTTATGCAAAAGTGAACACCAAATGAATCAATATAAAGAAGGCAACCCCACAGATAATTGAAGAGAAATGCAGGCAAAGGCATCCAGATGTGGAAAATTTCAAAATAAAAAATAATATCACAAAGAAAGAATGTAGAAAAGAAGATTAGTAAAGTAGAAGTTAAAACAATAGAAGTTAAAGTTACAAAGTGCCTGTGAAGTGAAAGATTTGGTGTAGAAGGTCAAACACAGGTTACATCTCAACATGATGGAACGAGTCCCCAAATTAAGGAGAAACAGGAAGATCAGGAGACATCTGAAGAAGAAATATGGACATGGGAAAGAAAAAGAGATTTAATATGCTGTAATATCTATGCAAAGGAGAAAGCAAAGCTAATCAATACAAAAAGAGCAGCAAAAGATATTTGAAGAGAAATACAGGCAAAGGAATCCAGATAAGGAAACTTTACAACACAAAAAAATAGGAGACAAAGAGGAAAAGTAGAAAAGGAGATTAGCAATGGAGAAGTTAAAGTAATAGAAACTGAGGTTATGGAGTACCTGCAAAGTGAAGGATTCAGTGTAGAAAATCTAATTCAAAAAGCATCACAAGAGGATACAGCAAATGGATCTTCAAATTAAGGGGAAACCAGTGGAATGGGAAGCAATTGGTCAGGTGCCATATCAAGATATTTTGGACCCTTCCACAGGTAACCAGTATAAACATTCACTTGAAGCTGGACAGCAAGGGAAGGAACAGGAAACTGAGAAACTCTGACGCAGCCAATGTTGAGGAGTGATAGGCCAGTGAGTTCTCATTAGACAGAGCAACATATGGCACGGGATGAAATTGAAGAAAATGTGCCACATTAGGATGCTATAGAACTTTCAATAGAATGCCTGCAGGAAATGGAAAACAAAAAATGTGCCCTCAGTTTAGAAGAAAATGAGCTAAGAGAAGAATTGTTTGATTTAATAGAGATAGATAGATGTATTAAGATCAATGAAAGAAATAGACTGCAGAAGGTCAATAAAACCTAAAAAGTCAGAAGTTTAATAAAAAATGAACACAGTAATAAAGACTGTCCAAAGAGATCCATGTGATATAACAGAAGTAAACAGGATATATTACTGTGCAGCTAAATTAATAACTGATAAAGTTCTATCACGAGAACACAGGGTAGTGAGGGGAAAGGAAAGGGAGAAATCAAATACCATCATGGAAATATCCAATCGAGAAAACTATAAAGCAATTAAGACAAGAAGTGTCACTGTTAGAACAGTGTAAAAGAGGGAACAGATAAAATACTTAGAAAATAGAAGTGATAAAAGTAATGCGCAGTATTAGAACAGATCAGGATCTATCATGCACTATCGCAAATAAACTAAAAATCTCAGCACAGGCGGAAAATCTTAGAAGATACGCAGATAAATATAAAGGAAGAGTACAAAATAAGTAATTTATTGATGACCCAAAAACGTTTTATAAAGAGTTTAGAAACAAGGTAAAAGGAATTGAAAGACCACCAAAAAAAGAGGAAATAGAAATATTTTGCAGAAGTATTTATGAAGATCCTGTGGAACATAACAAAGATGCTAAATGGATAGAAGAAATAAAAGAAAGAATAAGTTTACAGGTACAGGATATGAAATGGAATGAAGGAACAGCCAGAGAGATTGAAACAAAGTCAAGAAAAGCCTCTAATTGGAAAATCTCAGGCCCAGATTCAGTACCAAACTTCTGGTTAAAATATTAACATCTTTGCATGAAGATTTAGCCATGAGTAAGAACTATTTATAAGCGCACCCTGAACAGACACCAACCTGGCTAACAACAGGAAAAACTATGCTCCTACTTAAGAATGAACCTACAAGCAACCCTAAAATTATAGACCAATAACTTGCCTTGCAATGACATATAAACTATGCACTGGAATTGATGCCGACAGAGTTTATAGTAATTTAGAAAAAAATTCAATTATGGCAATAGACCAAAAGGGCAATAAAAGAAAGCCATATGGAACAAAGGATCATTTGTTGTTTGGAATTGATGCCAACAGAGCTAAAGTAATTTAGAAGAAAACTCAATTACGGCAACAGACCAAAAGGGCAATAAAAGAAAGTCATATGGAACAAAGGATAATTTGTTATTAAATAAAGTCATAGTGGAGAACTGTAAAAAGGGGAATAATTTAAGTATGGCATGGACTGACTACAAAAAAGCATTTGATAGTATCCCGTATTCAGGGATAAAAGATTGATTAAAAATGTATCAGCTACACCATATACTGATTGACTACATTACAGTGTCCATGAAAAAGTGGCAGACCACTTTCCAATTAAGCCATGACAAAGGACAAATGATTATCCCAGGTATAAAAGTTCAAAGAGGGATATTTAAGGGTAACTCTGTCGCCATTGCTATTTTGTCTTGCCCTTAACCCATTAAGCTGTCTACTTAGCAGCTTAGGCCATGGCTATAATTAGGATCCTATAAAACAACAAAGTGTAAAGACTTCTTGCCTTCTTAATGATGATTTAAAAATTTAGGGTCTATATTACATCATCGAACTTGTATAAGTTTGAACAATGTAATATCGAACCCAAAAGTCCGAAATGCAAAAATAGCGAATCCACGGCACATTGATTTTTTTCCCAGGGAAAAAAATCGGTGGGCCATTTTTGGGGCTTTGCTATTTCCTCCACTGTGATGCAATCTCGTCATTCATATATTTAAGTAGGGGGGTGTGGGGGATGAAGCCCCCCACTTTAGTTTTAGTTTAAGGTTTATGTTTTTTTTTGTTAAAGAACAGACATTTTTTTTCCTGGGGAAAAAAAAATCGCTGTTCTGTGTGTTTGTTATTGTGCGGTTTCAGACTTTTGGGTTCAATATTACATCGTTCGAACTTATACAAGTTTGACGATGTGATATAGGCCCAAAAATGTATAGCTTATCAGATGAGGAACTGAAAGCACAACTGCAAGTTGTCAAAAGTTTTTCAGATGATATAAGAATGTCATTTAGTGTAGATAAATGTGCAAAAGCAACCTTTAAAGCAGGAAAACTGCAGCAACAAGAAAATGTTAATTTGGGAAAAGAATGTGATATAAAAGAACTTGAGCAAGAGGGAGTGTATACATAGTTGGGACTTGATGAAGGATCAACCATAAAACACGAAGAAATGCAAATAAAACTTAATAAGGAATACTTTAGAAGACTTAAATTAATCCTGAAAACAGCGTTGACATCTAGGAACAAAATTCAAGCTATAAACGTTTGCTCTTCCTGTCCTGACCTACAGTTTTGGAGTAATTAACTGGCCCCAAAATATGCTGGATAGATTAGACAGAAAAAAAGAAGGATGCTTCATGCTCAACAAATGATTTGTAAAAATCAATGCATACCAATATTATATATTCCCTGGTCCGAAAAAGGGATGGGCCTCCTTGAAACTGATTACATGTATAGATCTGCAATCATTGGACTGCACACATATCTGCTGACCTCATAAGACCCAAATGTAATGAAAGTTTTGAAACATGAGGAGAATAAATCTAAGATGACTTCTCTGCTTAATCTAGCAGAAACATACTGGTGTCAAGCAGGAATGGAAATCAAAGCAGAAGTAGATAAAAATCAGGTAGCAACTGAATGTGCCAAAAAACAAAAGAAAGAATATAAGGTGAAGGCCCAGATGAGAAGGCAAGAAATATAGAAAATGCATAAATATAGTTGCAAATATAGAAAAGTTCAGGAAGAACCTCATGTTGATCAGAACTGAATGCAGGAATGGTTAAAGAGAGGCGAATTCAAGCCAAGCGATAAAAGGTTAATATTAGCAGCCAAAGATAATGGGTTACCTATACGTTGGTTTACAAAGTGCATTGAACGTGTGGGAAAAACAGACAAATGTAGATTTTGTAAAACCGAATTGGAAACAGTCACACACCTTGTTGCTGGCTGTGACATACTAGTGGCAGAAGGACTGTATACTGAAAGGTACAATAATGTGGCAAGACTGTTGCACTGGGGATTGTGCAAACATTATGGTATTGAAGTGGCTGAAAAACACTGGAAACTTGAGCCACAAAGCATCATAGAAAATGATGAAGTTTACATCACATGGGATCACCCATACTAACAATTCAAAAGACAGATGCTAGAAAACCAGATATAATGGTCCATGAAAAGAAGACAAAAGTAGCATTGATCATTCAAATCGCCACACCCAGTGACTACAGTGTCTTGCGTACAGAGAGAGACACAAAGTCATGAAATATCAGGATTTGCTGGCAGAAATGAGAGCAATGTGGAAGAAAGATACCCAGACAGTTCTAATAGTAGTAGGAGCAATGGGTCTTATAAAAAGAATCTACAATCACATTTAGATATGTTACCAATACAGGTTAACCCATACAAATCGCAGAAGGAGTCACTACTGGGCACACACCGCGAGTGCTGGAAAGAACACTTCTGGATGACATCAAAGATTGAGACAATACTAATTTTATGAACTTTAATCATACTTTAACTTAGGAATGGGGTCCATTCCCGTCATGGTATTAGAACCCCAAAAGACTTAAAAAAATAAAAAAAAATGGAATGTGCAAAAGCACAAGATAAAATTGGCTGCAGACAATGGTGTGTTATTTTAAAATGTAGTCTCAACATGGGAAATATGTTTTGCTCCTAATGATATCAGATCTAAAATCCTGTGTTATGCAAGAAATGGTATGTCCAGTGGAACTGCATGTTTCCATTTAAGTCTGCTGCATAAGAAATTTAATAAAAATGATTTAAACAAGATTGGTGCCACAACTGTTCTCTCAAAGCGATATTGTACCCATTAGCATGGTAATGCCACATGTCAGCAGGGTGCCAGAGTACTACTTGGTATCAGAAGTAGCTGCAAGGTTGCCTTACATTGCTTTGGCACAGATAAAAACATAAAATACCTACATCTGTAAGATATATTTTGCTCCAAACTGATGATATTGCCATTTCTTTACAGTAAACATGGTGGTGTACTAGTTACTGGTTTTCTGGTCGAAGAGCACTTAAGTTGCTCATCAGAAGGATGGTTTACATTTACTGTGTAAAATCACATTCTTTGTCATATATATAAACATTGTGATACTTTGTGAAGAATCATAATAAGAAAAATCACATGGAAAACTGAAATGACATTTGAAAATCAAGTTGATATCTTGTTCACAATGAGGTTTTCGTTACTGAAATTGATCCATTGCTGAATCTCTTTTCATTTGCAGATGTTGTGAAATTACCTGTTTTGCAGTCTGAGAAGACAGAGACCCCCTATCACAAACAGACAGGTATGCACATGTGCTATTTTCGAAAAAGAATTAGCGTAAATCACAGTTATTATTTTCAAGTTCACTTCACTGCATCAAACCTCCACACCTTGTTAACATCTCCTGCATGATATTATTGCAGTCCACCCTTGAATAAAAGTCTCCATTCAACACTGATTTGCCATGATTCCTTTGGCAAAACCTTCTGAACTTCCTATTGGGCAAAGATATTCTCTCTCAGAATGTTCCTATAGCGACTACATAATATTTGACTTAACATAGTTATTTGACTTACTTTATTGTTATACTGCATTGCATTTTCAATATGTTCTGGAAAAAAAGTACATCTTTGGCCCTCTACCATAACAGGTACATTTTAGTGAGCACAACTTAAAATAAAACCCAACAGAAGTGGTTAAACATCTGCCGCAGGCAAAACATTGCTGCTGTTTGCAGGTTAAATGTCTCAGAAAACATGTCTTCCGGATCAGATTTCATACTATCCATTCCTGAATACAGGTGTTTCTGATCTCAAAGGAAGTCATCCAAAACCCTACAATGCAGCAAAGTTACAGAATGCTTACCATGCCTGAATGAATGTTAATACTGTTTTATTTGCTTTTCAGATTCAGAAGATTGTTGGCATTTATCAACTCACATAATATGAATTTTAGCAACATTTCTACACTTTGGTATTTTAATGCCATCTGCTGGTAGCTTTCAGTAACTTATACTGCATGTAACAAATTCAGTTGCAATGCAGAGCAGAACAGTTGAATTCCTTTGATGAAATATTAAAAATGCATACATAAACATGGGAGTACAATATTTGCTGTACATTTTTAGCAGCACTAAGCAAAGTGGCTACAAAACTAATATAGTTTTAATTAGTTAATACTTATACTGTAGTTTGGGAGAGGGCATAAATGTTACAGGTTTATTTTAAGTAACTACATCATGTCATTCCTTAACTAAACTGCAGATATCTTTCAAAATACTGCAGGAAGTCTCTTACTGCATGGAAGGTTTTAAAATAATTCAGACAACAGTAGTCTGTTTTAGCAAGCAGAAATGCTATCTACTTTCCATTGGCACTTGAAGGTCTAAGAATCTTACCTGCAGTACTTGGAACAGTGAGAATTTACGTTTGAATAGATATAATATATACTAATAATGAGACTGTAGTTTCTGTGAGGATTTCCATTTATACAAGGTACAGAGCCAGTATACTAAAAGGGGTTTGCAGGATGTGGCCTTAATATTGGGAGGGGAAGTAACAGTGATTTTCAGAATTTGCATCTTACTTTAAATTCAAAGTGTCTGAAATTGTATTACTAAGTTTCCCACTTCCAATAGGGACCCGACTGCCTTTAGAATTTTGCAGTTTCATCAAAATACAAGTGACCTAAAGTTAATTTATTTTATTTGATAAACAGCTGAGTGGGCTGGCCTGATGACCTTTTTCAGCCATGAACCAGCATGGGAATATGGCTGAGAAGTATTAAAACTAGTTTTACTAGCCATCTCCCATGAATATCATACATACTTTTGTGACACTGCCAAACCTCATCTCTGTACTTCTAATATAAACCTTATGATAGTCATGTACATAATTGTCTCTGAACTTGCTTTATACCCCACCTTTCAAGTATAATGTTAACATTTTCTGCCTTACCAAGTACCTTCTCTCACCCATTTCTTTGAATTCCTAAGCACTAATCACATGATATATTCTCTCTCTGACAAACCCAGTAATACACCTCATTAAATGCTCAGTGTTCAACATCTACTAATGCATATTTATTTATTGTAATAGTTGCCTTCATTTTCATATGAATGTAATTAGCAAGTGTGTGCAATTGTTAATGTAAATTGCTTAATATCTGTCAGTGCATATATCTGAATATCTAGTTATGTTTGAAATATATTGCAACTTTTCTTCCTGGGCCTCCACTGAAAAGGTTTTTTGACTAATTCCAATCAGACAAACCAGGTAAACAACAGCAAAAACAAACATTAAAGACATACAAGGTCAGGATATATTTGCTAGAATCTAACTCACAGCCGTTTGTTGAAGGAGCAGCATGTACTAAGTAAAGCATAGCGCCAAATGCAAGTTAATAGTGTTGGTAAATTAGCACAAAAGATTATGGCTTTGTATTGCCATAACAAAGGTGGTACAAAGGAGGCAACTGCCACGGGTGGAAGCTATTAAGGGGCATAATTAGCAGTTGCTGATAGGACAAGAGTACAATACCAGCATTCATTTAACAAAGATGCTTTTGATATTGTAGCTTAGTATAAGTAGCAGGGGGCTTGTAGAAGCTCTTTGCCACCCAAGTACTTCATATAACCTATTTGCAACAGTTTATTTTGTGATTGGGAATGGGAAAAAACATATTTTTTGGTCCTCAACTTTGAGGAAGACCTTTTGGTCCTCAGCTTCAGATTGAGAGGAGCACCAGTCTGTGTGAGAACCACCTAAGGAACAAGATGATCTAGCTAAGACTCTGTTCTATGATAACAATTCACTTAGGTTCATAGGTAGGTACTAGGCTATCTGCCCAAGGGCATTTATAAGCCTAGCCAAAATGTGTTGGCTTTCGCCTCCCTTTTAAATTAGTTTCCTGAGCCTCTGTCTAGCAGGGCCACTGAAGTGATCCCAGGGGTAAATTTACGATTTCCCATCCACTCATCAAGATTCCTCTTGAAGAGAGTCAGCGAAGGGCTCTGCCTAATATAGACTGGGATTTTATTCCAGAGCGAGGGAAGTCTCTGGGACAGGACTCTATCCCTCCAGCATGTCCTGTTTATTGTTGTGCTGAGGTTTAATTCACTAGAGCTTGTGGCTCTAAGAGATTTGTTTTTTTTAGGTGGAACATGTCCATTAATTCTGGGTTGGACATGGCCTTATACATCAGGCAGAGATCACCTCTGAGCAGGCGGTAAGCAACCGAGTATAGCTGGAGTTTCTTTAGTCGAGCTGCATAGGGAATCTCTTTGAGGCCCATGATCCTCTTGGTGAGGTACTTCTGTGGTCTTTCCAGCTGTTGCAGGTGTCAAGTAAGGTACATACCAAATGGGGCATTGTACTCTATTATGGTCCTAATGAGTGATGAGCAGAGGGGCACAATGACCTCTCTTGATCTAGAGGTGAACCCCTTTGTGATTAGGTGGGCTACATAGAAAGAATTTCTAACCACTTTGGCAATGTGATTATCAAAGGAGAGGTTGCTATCTACCTGGGTCCCCAGGTCCCTAATTACATTTTCCGTACCTAGTGGATTACCACCTATGTGGTAATTCGTGGGCACTTTGTTTTTTCCAAAGGGGATGACTATGCATTTTTTGGCATTCTGCTTGAGGCCATGGCTCTAACATCAGGTATCTGTCTCTGTAAGCCCCTTCTGGAGGATGCCTGTGTCAGCTGGAGAGTTGATTATGGCCCCCAGTTTGCAGTCATCTGCAAACTTGGTCAGCCATAGTCCTCCCATGCTTGCCTGTACCTCAGAGAAGTATATATTGAACAGGAGGGGGCCCTGGACCGAGCCCTGTGGGACGCCACTTGTAACTGCTTTAGAGTCAGACATGGCACCCGCAACTCTGACCATGTGTGTTTTATCCGTGAGCCAGTTGGCCACACATCTTGTGACATAGGGGTTAATGTTCAAGCTGGTGAGCTTGTCTTGATGCCAGAGTGGGGAATGGTGTTGAAGGCCTTAGCGAGGTCCAGGTAGGCTGTGTGGACTACCTTCCCTTCATCTATGGCCTTGGAAACTGTTTCAAAGAAGTCAACTAGGTTTAGAAGGCAGGATCTGCCTTTAACAAAGCCAAATTGGGTAGTGTCCAGTGTCTGGAGGTTCCCAATGTCTCTGTTTATGAGTTCCATGATGATTCGCTCCATAGCTTTGCAGACCAGGCTAGTCAGGCTTATAGGGCGATAGTTCCCAGGTTCTGTTGTGGCACCACCTTTGTGGAGTGGGATGACTGTTGCTGTACACCATTCTCTGGGTACATAGCCTGTGGTAAGGCTGAGACTGAATAGTGAATTTAGATGAGGGTTTAGTTCCTTTTGGAGCTCATGTAAGATGCAGCCTGGGACACCATCCAGTCCCATTGATGTTGTGTTCTTAGCTTTGGAGAGGGCAGTTTTTACCTGCATGTCCGTGATGTCTGGGGCTCTGCATTCTTCAGGGATGAACACAGGCCCTTTTGGGGGTGAGGGGGGTGAAGTTTGCACTGAACTTGTCAGCCAGGATGTTGGCAATGTCAATTGGTTCAGTATATTTTTTGCCATTTTGCACTAGCTCAGAGCATATCTGAGAGTTGCCACCTACATTTTTGACATAGCTAAAGAAGGCTTTGTGGTTATCTTTAGAGTCTTTGGCAATTTTTCTTTTGAAACTGGCCTTGGATGATTTTATGAGGGATTGTAGTTTCTTGCTAATATTGATCAATGATGCCTTTCCATTTTGGGATTTTGCTCTATCTTGTAGTAGTTTCCTCCTTCTGTTGTATAGCTTATTTATGGCTGGGGACCACCAGACTGGTTTCCTCTTTTTGGAGGAGTGAGTCTTGGTTTTACTCAGGATGGCTCGATCCATGCATCCCTGTAGATGCTCATAGAATGCACTTGTAAAGGATTCTGCAGTTTGGGTAGCATTATCTTTTAGCAAGGGGGCTTTGAAACTTTCCACCTCGGTCTTGAGAAGTGTGAAGTTTGCTTTTGAAAAGTTTTTCACAGTGGTTTCCTTGATTGGGGATGGGATCGGGATGTGGATGTCCAGTGTGATTAGTTTATGATCTGATCTCACCAGCAAGGGGTTTACCTCCGGTGTGGAACACTGATCCCCCATAATTGGGCTATCACTAGCTTCATCGTTCTTCTGGTGCAGTGGCATTTGCAATCTACAGCCTTTTGTGTTCAGCTGTTACATTGTTTGTTGGTGTTTGGAGTTCCAGGTTTTGACATGGCTGAAGAACCAGCACTTGCCACAACCCTTTCACCATTACCTAGTGACAGTGATAATGTGAAAGTAACCGCTCTCATAGAACTGTTAACGAAGCAAGTTGATGCATTGAACAGGAAGTTTGATGCACTTCCTATAGATTTTATTTTAAATTTCCAGCGTTCATCTACGAGCTTACATCTACCTAAATTGGTTACAGAGCAAACAACTACAGGAGTTAACATTATGTCTAACCTAACAACACTTCCAAGTACATTTTTGGATCAAGTACAAAGGGAAGGTAACAACATGCAGGATAACAGCATTCTGCAACAGAACCAGACTGGTGATAGCCCAATAATGGAGATTAGCAATGGATCCACTAGGCTCATTGGGGCTCCAAAATTAACTGAATGGTTAATAGAACCTCTTTCGCTACACATACCTACAAGTAGCAGTACACGGGAGCAACCGGCCAAGGATTCCGCAGACATTTCTGCATTATTAAAGCAGCTGGACCAGAAACTAGTTAATATAAAAAAACGCAATTGGAAATTGCCTATTTTCGTGAGTGCTTAAGTGAGGGAATAGTCCCTAAAGGTTTAAGATCTTGGCAGTACCCAACTGGGCTCATAGACGGGTCACTATTTCATCAAGATCTACTTAAAATTTTCAACAAACATGAGTTAGAACTACTAGAAGTAATGTGTAAACACTACCAACTATCAACTGCTTTGCTTGTGGAAGAAGCAACCACCTTGAATTAATTAATTCAAAAGAACATTAATTTTGCATGATACCAGTATGATTATAAACGTATCTTTGGCAGTATTGATCAATATATGGGCAAAATAAAAGAAGGCAAACTAAAAAAATTAAATAGAGACAGACAAGCATACAGCAGTGGAATGGCTTACCCAAGCCCCCCCCCCCCCCCCTTCCCAAGTTAAAACATGGATTGGTCCTAAGCAACCTAGCGGAAGGAATTACACAAGCCAAGTTGATAATAGTGTGCAAATCCCACAAGACAATTTGCCATTTAACAATGCAAATAATGTGGAGCAACATAATATTGGCAATGCTGTGGAAGAATCAACTCCCCAGCAGCCAAATTTTCAAATGGGAGCCTCACATTACAACTTGAGGAAGAATACGAACTACGAGAACAATCACAACAACAGGAACAATATCAACCCATGAGGGAAGAGGGGGAGATAAATATTGACTCCAACATTTACCCTATTATTTTACATAACCTAGACAAGGACTTTAAAATTTTCAACTATACCAATGTGGTAATTGAACCTGTTGTTACTGAACTATTGGCTAGAGGTAACACCTTTGTTCCCAGCAGTAAGGCTGACATTGTTAAAACATTAGTTGATTTAAAATTATTTCTTAGAAAAATGAATTGGAATCTATTTTTCAGTGGTGAACAAACATAAACTAACAATTTCCATATTACTAGTACGTTTCTACCACCTATGCACCCCGTTTTAAGTTTATTTGAAAAAATATGAGATAGATGTGAGAAATATGTTGTATTCTGACTTCAATAGGAAGAACATGTCATTTAATGTTACTACAAAAGAAAGAACAGTTTTGCAGTCACTGAGAGAAACAGGGGTTAGGTTCATGCAACCAGATAAAGGAGGCGGACTAGTGGTTATGACACAGGCACACTATACCAACAAAATGTCGAGTATATTAAACAGTGATGCTTACCAAGAAACCTCCAGAAATGAATTGCAACAAGCATACTCTAGAATAGGGTCACTATTTAATGACTTCTTCATAGAAGGCAGAATAGACCTGTCAACATTCAACTATTTGACCATGTTAACACCTAGAACCCAAAACCTTTTTGGTATTCCTAAAATACATAAATCACTGGTTGATCCCCACATGAGACCTTTAGTTGATGCTAAAAATAGTATCACATACCCGTGCGCAAAAATGGTGGATAATATTTTACATAAATATGTACAACAAGAGAAAGCAATATGTAAAGACTCCTGGTCTTTCCTTCAGAATATTAACAACTTTGAGTACAATGGCAGTTTAAACTTTCTAACCGTCGACGTAAAAGATTTGTACACATGCATCTCTCACCAAGACGGTATAGAATGGGTGAGCTTCATGTTAAGGAAAAGAGGGGCTAAACAGTCAGAAATCACCTTGATAGAAGAAATACTAGACATAGTTCTATCATACAACTTCTTGATTTTCAACAACAAAACCTACCTACAGAAAATAGGTGTAGCCATGGGCTCCCCATGTGGGGGAAGCTTTGCTAATTTAGTCATGGCTTACTGGGAACAAGAAGTGATAGGGAAGGATGACCAAATGATGAATAAAATTTAATTCTATACACGTTTCCTAGATGACATTTTTATTTTACTGGAAGGAGACGAAAAACAGCACTTGATTTGGTTTCATCTTTCAATATCAGCTCTGGTTTCTTGTCTTTCACGTATACATATAGTAGTGAAAGAATTGCCTACTTAGACGTAGATTTATGGAAGGACCATAAGAACAGATCATTTTGTGCTAAAATTTATAGTAAAGAAACATTCTAACACCTTTCTCCATTATACTAGCAACGATCCTTGGTATTCGAAAAAATCAGTAGTAAAAGGCCAACTGGTCAGAGCAGCCTGTATAGTGTCCAGAGATGTGGATTTTTTTGATGAGTGCCAATTACTCAGAGACATGTTTATGAGACGTGGTTATCCAAAACAAGTCATAGACAGTCTGATCAATGAAGTAAAAACAAAAAGAGAATCAGGTATTTACCAAGCTATCCTTGGTGGTACAAAACACTTGGTGGTACAGGTTCAAAAACCAGACACATCATTACTAAGATTGGCATTCATAACCCCTTTCATTATTGACAGTGAGGTTATCACATTGATAATCAATAAAAATTGGCCAATAATTAATAATGACAAAGAATTAGGAAATAAACTACCGGACAAACTAAAAATAGTTTGGAGAAGAGGTAAAAACATCAAACAAATCATGGAGAGCAACATACAGGGACTACCATGGAGAAAGGGCATGTTTCAATGCAATATGTGCAAATATTGTTTTCATATGAATACTGGGGAAACATTTTGCATAAGGAATGTTACATATGAGGTGAGACACAAATTTTCCTGTCAGTCTAAAGATGCAGTATATGTAGCCCAGTGTCAATGCCCAGCATTTTATTTTGGGAAAACTGACAGAAAACTCCATGAACGTGTCTATGAACACTTATATGCTATTGGGAAAAACAAATCTGAAAATGCATTAGCAAAACATACAATGGAAAATCCGAATCATAAATTTCTGTTTAGAGCAGTCGATTGTGTTCCCACAGATGGTAGGGGTGGACCATACCATGTACAATTAGAGGTATTGGAATTATACTGGCAGATCCAGTGTAGTACCAGTGTCATTCCTGGTCTCAATGAAATATGCTCCCTCTATCCAATATTAAAGCTAAGAAGTTTGTGTAGATGAGGATATAACTATACACATATACCATTTGGATTCAACAGTGTAGTTTTGTCCATGTATTGACATACTTACACTTTTACACTTTTTCATATTATACTTGTTATACATATATTTTATGTGTATGTACTGAATAGATCTATCTCTATTTTCATCATGTTTGTGATTTAGATATTAGTTATTGTTTCAATATTGACTTGTTCTATACAGTTATGTTTTACATCAACCTTGTTTTCTATGATGTTATTGGTGATATATTTTTATATATATATATATATTTTATTCAAATTTTCCCAACCCCCCCCCTTTTTCATACACACTATGCATACCAGATCTACGAGTCTTATGTATTTAGACACACTGTTTTTGCTTGCTTGATACGGTCTTTACACATTGTTTATATACATGGTTCAGATGTATTCCTTGGATCAGCTAGTTCCACTACTATAGACTTATCGCCCTCAATGTATACAAGGCACATATAGTTTGCAATATTCTTAACAAATTGTTTTAATATTTATTCCATTCATGGATTTGGCTCACATTTGACTAGTACCAGGTTAGACTACCTTTATGGTAACAAAGTTCTTTACTGGGTCAAACTATTATTTGTTTAAATTAGTTGTGGCCTTTGAATTGTGTTTTTTGCCCCCTTTTTTTCCCCTTCCCTTTTTCACATAGTATACACACTAGATTCATGAGTTTTTCTATAGTAAGCTATTGTTTGACAATAGGATTTTGCTTACAGTAAATACCTGTATTTTATATTATATATTTCGTATGTATTTATTGGATTCGTATCTCATTACTAAGGACCCAATATCATTAAGTATATACATGTTTTAAAAAAGATTTTAAAAAGTTTTTTTTTAAAAAAGTTCTTAATATTTTACAATTTATAACATTTAAATGTCTCTGACTTGTTCAGTTGTTGTTAGATAAGCATGATATTCAATGTTTCATGGCAAACACAGTTTCTTTAATAGTTTAAACTACTTAACACTTAATTAGTATTAAGTTCAGCTGTGGTGTTTGTAATTGTGGCACCACCCCACCAGGAAATATACCTGTAGTTGTTGCATGGTTCTTTGTCTTAAGAAGTCCCACAACTAAGTGGGACGAAAAGTGCTTTACTTTTATCTGTGTGTTTTATTTCATTTCTATTATCCATTAAAGTGTTTTTTACGATACAGCCTCATTGTTCTTCTGGTGCAGTGGCATTTGTGGTCTACAGTTTGTGTTCAGCTGTTACATTGTTTGTTGGTGTTTGGAGTTCCAGAGTTTGCACAAGAATAATTCTCCCAGTCAATGTTTGGGTAGTTGAAATCTCCCAATATCAAGGTGTTTGGTAGGACCTTTATATTTTCCAGTGTTCTCAGGAATGTTTAGTGGGGGTCCTGAGACAAGGTAGGTGGTCTGTAGCAGGCTACAATCTGAAAAGCAGCCTTGCCCAATGTTAGTTGTACATAGATGGTCTCCGAGGCCTTGTGCTGTGCTGCTAACCTGAAGGTGTGGGTATCCTTTATGAAAATGGATACGCCCTCTCCTTTTGTATTTTGGTCCGGGTTCTGGAGCCGAAAGTTATGATATGAGTTGTAGCCTGGTAGTGCTGGGTTGCTCTCTGGAGCTCTGTGTTACTGCACAGATATCGATTTGCTCCATGCTAAGGAGTGCCTCGAGTGTGTGCATTTTGAGGTTTAGACTTCTGGCATTGAGTAGCATTACCCTCAGTTTTTGGTTTCTTGTGTTGTTTATGGAGGCGGGTTTGTCTTTTGAGCCTTGCCGAAAAAAGGCACTATGGGGCTGGCAAGAGCCTTGGCCAGTATTCGAAAGCCTAAGGGCAACAGGTGCAAGCCATCTCTGGCTAAGCAGCATGGCTTGTCAAGCATGTCATCCCAGGCTGACAGACACTGGATCCCCTTTGAATGACACCAGTAAAACTAATCATTTTTTCCTCGTACTGTGGCATCATTCTTGGTGAGGGCAAGATGCTACTCAGGGTCAGAGTCATACCGGCCTGGGCTACATGATCAGAGAGCTCCTCTATGTCTCTTTTCATGTAGTTCAGGGAGGTACGTCTCAGGTCGTTCACACCAGCATGTACAATTGTACTTGTTTTGGAGTGACCTGAGTGCTTGTGTTATGTGGCGGATCCTGGCACCCAACAGTCAACTCACAGTAACCTTCAGCATGTTCAGTCTAGTGAGTGGGACGTCAGTGTGCCTGACTATGGAGTCACTTATTACTAGTGTATTGGGTGTGTTGTTTTGCCTTATGGGCTGTGGTTGCTTGGCACACTGGCTTTGTGAAGTATGTGATACGAGGTTTTTGTTTGAGGGTGGAGGTTGCCTGGATGTCTGCTTTGGAGGTCTCTGCTGCTTAGACAGATTTTTATTTAGAGCCTCCGAGTATGTTTTTGAGTATTTATGTGTGTTGTTTGCTGGTGCATGTATGACTGTTTTATGTGTGACTGGAAATGTGGTGCAAGTGTTTCCCTTCTCCTCCTGACTGGCTGTTCCAGCCTTGGGTTGAGAGAGTTTGGCCTGCAGTTTGGCTGTATAGTTGCATCTCTCACATACATTTGTGTTTGTTCGAAGGAGGAGAGGGTTGCCTCAAGATTCACAGATTCACCAGCTGGACTGGAGAGTATACCTGAAACTGCCCTTTGGACATGCCTGTATGGATAACTGAACTGTTACTGATTTCCCAGTAGGGACGATATAGGGAACCTTGAACTTTTGTATAGTAAAGGGTGAGATGTTTTGTTAGTGTTTATTAGTGCTTACTGAGAGCTTGGAGCAAGAGCTGGGCTGTAAAAGGGAAGTATGAGTGTTTAGTTTGAGAGTTTGACTAGTTCTAAGGGAAAAATTGAAGAGCAGACTTTGTGGAGTCTGGAATAGTTTACCCCTAGCAAACTGGCACTGAGCAGTGCACAAAACCGCTCAAAACCGCCCTAATGCAGGTTTTAAGGCAGGGAGATGAAAGAGCTAGGAATTAGCCCAAAACAGCCAATAAACTACAAGTTGCTGGGCTGTGACCACTCTTCCAGGGACAGATAGACTGCTCAAAGCTCCCCACTCTCACTGGTGAACAGAGAAACTTCCTCCTATCCAAGTAAGGATATGGGCAACACAGGAACTTATACCACAGCCCAGAATTCAGCAGAACCTGAAAACTGGACTAGACTAGCTTAGCAAAGGTGGGAAACAAGAATATATTTTTGTTTTTTTTCTCTTTTTAGACAGGAATACAATGAGTTTCAACAAAAAACACTTTATATGCTTCTATCAGGCTAGCGCACTTTCGTGTGTAGCCTACAACAGTTAAAACAGTACAAAAAAAAAACTTCTTGTAGTCCAGGGTTTGATTCTCTTAGCCCCCCTTTTGCCTACTGTGGGACTATGTGCAATTCACTTAACCAGATAGTGCTCATGTGTTGCCAGTCTGAAAAGAGACACTTGTTTCCAGTGGACTTAGCTGGTTGAAAAATAAAAAAAAAGTGTTTTTCCAGCAAAGAAGTCATCTTGAGTCTACACACCACTTGATTACAAGCCTCCCTCTCAGCTGCCTAACTGACACATTAATTCATCTTTTTGGAGTGAATGTCCTGATGGATTCATTTCTATCATGGTATGAGAGTTCAGAGCTCCATTTGTTATTTCAGGAGAGTCAGTCATCAAGAGTGGTGTCGTCATACCCTGTGAAGTATCACCTTTTTCATTTATGCTTCTAACACCTTTTCCCCAGTGGTTCTGAATTCTGCCATCATTTGTTCCATGGGTACATACTTGCTTCCACACATTTCAAGTACTCTAGTGGTGTAGCTAACCACTATTGCAAGCATGGATGTCATCCCTCTCTATATGCGTTTGCTGCACTTCACTCTGTCCAGGTGGCACAGGCATTATAGCAGGCTGGAACACCACCTTCTCCTCAGTGCCAGCTGTTTGATTCCACCTTCCTTGGCTACTTCTTCCAATTGTACCCCTAATGTGTACCTCATTCTGAGGAGCGTTCCTCATTTTAAGTCTTGCAAATTCAATGTTCCATACAGTTCCAAACAAAAACAGCTTGCCGCACATTCAGTGTTAAGATTTTTTATCTGTGGTTAACAATACTGAATCATATTAATTCATCACAAGAACATTTATAAATACTATAAAGTGACACATTTTAACCATTCTGTGAGCTTCCTAGTTGAAGGTGTTAGTAAGTTGTTTCACATTTTACTGATTTGTTCCATAGTGAGAGAGTTTTTCGCTCTTTCAAGATAGAAGGTTAAGAGCTATACCTTCAACGCCTAAACTGCTGGTCAAAACAATGGGCTTCATTCCTTTGTTCCATGGACAAAGGTAGTAAAGCTAACTTTTTGAATATTTATGCCTGGCTGTATGGTACAGGGGCATGGATCCCTGACGGCAATGGAGAGACTGGAGTTTGACTTGCAGCATGCTTGTATCAGGCAGGGAGAGGGAGGGGTGAAGGGGTGTGGCCTGCTCTCTTTTCTCAGGGGAAAGGGGGCAGTATGCACTCAGAGACACACAAGGCATGCAATCTCCCTGGTGAAGACTAAGGAGAGACTACTGCTCATACTGTAGGGGAGGGTCAAAGCTCCTAGGAATGGCGGCCCCTTGCAGAATTCAGGGGATGTCTTCTACTGTCAGTCCACTACGTGACCCATCTACAGTGCCTCACTAAGTCTAGACAGTATTAGGGCTGGAGGAAAAAAAAAAAAGACAAAATCAAAGAATCTCTGAATGATGCCCCTTTCTGGTTGGCCCTCACCTGATGAAGTAAATGAATTGGCTAATAGACTGGGAAAAAGTCGAATATTATGGTCATCAAGCAGCAGGAGCAAAAGGTGCCAAAAACATATTTTGATGATTTGCACTGCCAGATAAGAATAAAACTGATATGTTGTCTACAAAATCAAAAAGTGCAGGTGTTTCTATCAAAGTAGTTTGGCAACAGACTGCTTTGTCTAAATCTAGTGGTTGTTTTCTTCATTCCTCACACCTTGCATTCAAGCTGATATATTCACGGTAGGCCTTTATTTGAATTGTTCCCTACTCACAGCTAAAGCAACAGGGTTGTTATGTGAGTACAAATCAAATAGTTCTAAGAACTATTTGAAAAGCTGTGGGGGATCCATTTTCCCTATACAAGATGGAACAGGGAGCTAAATTACTGGCATTTGTTGGCTTAAAAATTGGCATCCTGTCTTAGATATTCAGATTACCAAAGGATAAACCACAGAAGTTCACTAACAAGCTTTGGCAAATGCATGATGGAAGCAAGGCCAGAGTGGGACATGTAATGGGCTTGTCGGGGATCTTAAATATTTCTTGTAGAACCAATGACACCAGTTCAGGTTTGGTTGAGTGGTATTGCAGTAGTTGAGGGACGTCAGAGAAAAGCATCACAGGGTTTACAGATTGAGCTGGGCTGGGTACAGTTTGATAGTTGGAAGTATTTTTTGCCCAAGTACAATGAGTTATCTTTCTGACAGGATGACTAGGTAATGAACACAGAGCTTGAGCTGTACACAGATGCAGCCAGGTTCAGAGGCTTAATGTCTTACATGAGGAGACAGGGATATGCTACCCAAATGGCCAGAAATCTAGAATGGCATAATGCATTGAGGTGTAATGTTTGTAGAACCGATACCCAATGGGGCTGCAACTGAGGTTTGGAGCAGACAGTTGACCAACAAGGCCATTACATTATCTGTGATAATCAGACATTGGTGGCAGATTTAAATAGAAACCAACTATATCAGTTAGATCACAGGCACTGATTAGGGGATTGTTTTTTAGAGTTTGCCTTTTGCAGCATATTTATTTATTTTATTTTATTTATTTATTTGCAGTTTGTTTGCCAGGATAGTCCATTGGACCATGAAGAGCTTGTTTTCAATGGAGTCATGGGGAGAAAAGCTCCAGAGTAATCCAGAAAATGAAAGTAAATACAGAGAGTAAAAATAAAATAGTAATACACAGAATGCAAAATACATACATAATAGTAGTACACAGGATACAACTGATACAGTACAAGATAAAAATTGTTAGAAGCAAAAAAAATACTTTTTTCTTAGAGCTATATATTATTATCCAAACCAGGTCAGCAAGGTAACTGACGGCCTTTCTTACTTCCATTATCACAGATTTAGGGCCTTGGCACCGGGAACAAACATATATCTAGTGGAAATGCCCAAAGGGGTCTGTGAGACTGGTGAAAGCATGCCAGTTTATTTGATGGGCACAATCTTGGGCTTCTAGCACAAGAAGGTCATATAACTGTGCATGCAAAGCACTGAAGTTGCTTATGGATTTACTACGTGCAGATAGTCGGTTGCCTGTCTTTAGCCTGGTTTTAAGATATTTGATGCAGAGGTGGTGCATAAAGAAAGCCATTAAGTCTATTAAGGTATACCTAGTGGCTCTTAGGATTACCTTTCAGACATTAGGGCTACAAGATTTTCATAGAAATGGGCATTCTTTAGGATATTCAAAGCCTGGCGAGGGGCCAAGGTGCACAAAGTGGACCAGAGACTGCCCATTGGTAAGGCTTTATAATCTATCTTGTTTACTGTACTACATAATAACATTCATGCAATTGTGGCAATGCTATCACTCTTTCATTACTATGGAGTAGTATTTATTTATTTTCATTGTTTTCTATTTTTGAATTTATGAACATAATAGTTTGGGATAATATACGACGCCTATCAGAATATGAAGAAGAACTTTGGAAGCTTGACTCTGACATCAAGAAGGATCTGCTGTTTCCTCCTCATTTTCATGAGTTTCAGGAGGTTTTATGTAAGGTCCATGACTATGAGTACAGTGCCTTTTGGAAGAAGCAAAAGAAAATTACCGGGGACATTGGTGACTATAGGAATAAAAGGGTTTATCCAAACCCCCCTAGTGCTGCAGTTTTGCAGGAATGTGCTAGCCTGGTACCTGAAAAGGCTGGGCAAGATAATTTCACTAACCCTAATAACCACAATGACCACTCTAATTGTCCAAGAAGGTCCAAAAGAATAGAGGAAAGAAGGGAAAGAGGTGAAAATAACTATCTAAGGTGGATCCAGGAATAACCCTTCCAACCAGAATTTTTGGAACAGAGGGCAATGCAATCAGAAATATTGGAGATGACATGTTTGGACAATTCCCTCAACAATTTACCAGGTACTGTTTCTATTTTCACCTTTGGGGGTTGCAAAATATTCAACTATTGTGCCTTCAGAGTGACAGATGCTCTATGTTCTCTGTCACAAAAAGACTTTAAATTTGTGCCTTCCAGGCAACCTAGTGTGGTGAATGTCATTAAAGAACTCAAACTTTTTACTAGGAAGCTTAACGTCAGGTGTATTCTTCCACCTTCTATTGAAAACACTACATCAAACCTAAAAAGGGCCAGTACCTATAACCTTCTTTTGCTTCCTGGTATTAATGTATTTGAGCAGCTTTGTGAGCAAAGTGTAAGGGAATGGAGGCAAAAGAACAACAAACACAAATTCCACAATTTAACTTTGGCTGAGAGGAATTCCTTGGCGGCCCTTGTCAAGGATAAAAATATTCATATCATAAATCCAGACAAGGGTGGTGGTGTGGTTATTATGGAAAAGTGTCTTTACAGTTCCAAAATGCTTGAATATCTACACAATGGAAGATTCTTCATAGAAGCCTCACATAATGAGATCAGCATTGCCTATCAGGCTATTGGTTATCTTATAGAAGACTTTTTTGACTTTTGATCTTCCTGTTGACCTCAGAGACTTATTTACAGTTAAACATCCTCATATACCAGGAATATTTGGTATCCCCAAGATTCACAAATGTCTGGAAGACCCTCCTTTGAGACCTAGCATGGCTTCTGGTGGGTCTAAAACTGAACCTTTGGTCAAGTTTGTGGACATGAAGTTAAAATCTTTTATGGTTGATAAACCACACTTGTTAAGGGACTCCTGGCATTTCTTAGAGGTAATCTCGGGTACTAGTTTTTTTCAACATGCAATACTGGTTGCCATAGACATTAAAGACTTGTTCTCTGTTATACCTCATGATGAAAGCTTAGAGATGTTTCGTCATGCAATGGTCAAGGGAACTGACTTGAGGAATGTTGACACACAACTGTTGTTTCAATGTATGACAATTGTATTATCCAATACCTTTGTGTTCTTTGAATGTGAATTTTTTAAACAGCACAGGGGTGTAGCAATGGGGGCAGCATCTGCCCCTATTTTTGCAAATATGGTGCTATGGACTTGGGAGACCACGGTATTGTTCAGTTCACCTTTTTCATCTTATCTCAAAGTATATCTGAGATATTTGGATGATATTTTTATTTTATGGGGCGGTAATGATGAACAATTGTCTCAGTTCATACATTTTTTGAACCATTCCACAGAATTTTTGGAATTCACCTGTAATTCTAATGAAAATGGGATTAGTTTCCTAGATATTATGCTATACAAGAACACATCTAAGCAAAAATATGAATCTACGATATTCAGAAAAGCTACCTTCTCTAACTCTTACCTACATTATGATAGCCAACACTCCATATGGAAAAAGTGTAATTTGGTGAAGGGTCAGCTTATCAGAACAAGCCGATTGGTGTCTGATGATTTCCAATTTTTGCATGAAGTTCTGATTCTGATTGATATGTTTAAGGAGAGGGGATACCCAGATTCTGTGGTAAAGGTGGTTTATAGGTATGTTTGTGAAAATCAGCCATCCAGCTACCATCCCATCTTCAGATACGGGGATGACAACAGCAATGGTCGAGATCTAGTAACTCCTATGTCAGAGTTGAATGGTAATAATTATGTTCAGGATTTGGTATTGCCATACAGTAGAGGGATAGATTGCATTTACAAAAACAATTGGAATCTAAAATGCATGTTTGAATGGAGTGGTAGGAACTCAGATAAATTTATAAGGAATTGGGGTATGAAGAAATGTGGTTAGTGTAGGCAATGTAAGTTCATCCTGGAGTGTAACAATTTTCAAGTGTCTGGCTTTCCGGATTTGATTACTGTTAAAGGCAGATATGACTGTAACACCAAGGGGGTGGTTTATATTGCCTTTTGTTACTCCTGTTCTGCCTTCTACATAGGAAAGACTATTGGTGCCCTTAAGTCCTGTATTTACCAACACACTTATGCTATAAAAAGGTCTCACCAGTGTAATGCCCTTTTTGACATAGTATAAGCTGTAATGATTTCAAGAAATTTTCCTTCTCTGTACTTGAAAAGGTGGAAATGCAACCTAGAGGTGTTGACTGGGAACCCCTCCTAGAAAAAAGAGAGTTTTTTTGGCAAATTTTGTTGACTGCCACTAGCCTGCCAGGAATCAATGATGTGGTTTCTTTGAAACCTGCGCTGAAGTTCAGAGCATCTTGTATTTAATAAATGTATTGTGATTATTTTTACAATCTTTTAAGTTTTATTTTAAACAATATGCATTTCAATTTATAGTTGTATTTTTAACATCACTGAATGGCCTGTGTTTTAAAGTGGTGGGTTTGTGTATGTTTATTTGATGTATGTCACTTGAAAATTTTTGGCGCAATTTTCAATAGTTAAATAAGGGGAGTTAGTTTATTTTCAACCAGTTTCTGATGAAGTTCAATAATGATGAACAAAACTTCTAAGACTTCAGGTTTAAGACATTAAAAGGTTTGGATTTACCCCTGCAGCATTCATTTTGCATTTTTGGATTTACAGTACACTGTTGTGGAACCTGGTTTTGGTTTCCTTTTACCATGGTGTTCAACAAGTGTGCTTTTTTCCTGTATGAAAATCTATATGATTTCCAAAAATTAGTCATACCTTTTACTTCTTTGAATACATTATCCCATTGTTGTTGTCTGTATTCCTTCCTTCCAAATGTTATTCATAATATATTTATATATTTTTCATTTTACTCAACACCTATCATACCTTCAGAACCAAATCCTTTACTTTATTTATATTTAAACATTTTTTTCAAATTTATACTTCATTTTTCATTTACTTTTTCTATCCATAATTTATTTTTAACAATTAATGCAATATCATCTCCATAATTATACATTATTGGCAATTGTACTTCCTTCATCATTTTGTATCCACCACTACTTGACATTTTATTAATTTCCTTCACTATTACATTCATAACTAATGAGAAAATTATACTACTAGCTGGGCAGCCCTGCTTTATTCCACATTCTGTTTTTATTTCTTCCCCAATCCAGCCATTTACCTTTAGTTTAACATAGATCCTTCCATAAACATATTTTACTACTTGTAATATTTTTTGCTTACATTATATGCCTGCAAAATTCCCCATAATTATTTATATTGAATATTTTCATAAGCTTTAGTTATATCCTCTATCATAACCTTCGCTTCTGCATTTTTTATTTATATCATCAATTATTTCTCTTATTATCCATAATAACTCTTGACTTCCTTTTCCTTTTCTTCCAAATACATTATCTGATATTGTTAATCCTCGTTCATTCCTTATCTATGGGTATCGGTTCCAACCTCGTAACCAAGCCGGCCATCTTCTAAGCTTGCGTCAGCTATAAACTCTCGAGCTAAACTCTTACCCAGAATTCCCCTCTCCCTGTTACCTCAGATTTCGTTTGCCATGTCGCCATTCAGTTGTGTCAAGCTACTTCTCTTGAGTTAAGTATAGATATTTGTTGTCAGACTAGTCTAATATAACTTTTTCTGTCAGAAAAGTTTCTAATTTGTTGTCTCTTACCTTATTGCATTTAACAACTATATTTCCTTGAGTTTCCTTCTCTTTACTCTGCACTTTTTACCGCAAGGTATTTTCTCCCTTACCATCGTTGGTAAACCCTTCCTTTCTTCATTACCTTTGGGTATTCTTCGTACCATTGCTGGTACCCTTTCTTCTTTCTCCTTTTCTATCATGGCAGATAAAAAGGTAGTCCAGGATTTAAAAGGTGTTCGGATTGTGGACCATCAGATGCACACTCTCTGTGTGTCTATTGTTTGTGTGTGTCTCACTTATCTGTTGACTCGCCTTGTGGTATTTGTAAGAACTTTTCCAACAGAACTTTGATTGAGAGGAAAAATAAATTGTTACTGAAGGGACTTCTTAAATCTCCCTTTTCAGAGGCTATTTCTGGGTTGGAGGCTTCAACCCCTCCTAGAGCCCATAAGAAAAAATTGGATGATCCTACAAAGGCCAAGTCTCTGCCTTCGTCCCTGGCTGGGTGACTCCCACCAATCAAGACCTAAGAAGGCAAAGATTTCTGCTTTGGAGTTCACTCTGTCAGCCCCAGTGCCTTCAGTGTCTAGACCTTCGGCACCAAGGCCTTCGGAGCCATCAGTGATTTCGGCTCTGTTTTCTATAGCCTTTACTGTATCGGTACCGAGGGGCTCCTCAGTTCAGACTACTACTACTACATCGACACCGACTGTTCAGTCGGCGCAGACCTTAACCACATCGGCTCCGACATCTTACCTGGAACCGACGCCTCAGTTATTGACACCAATTTTGTCGGTTCCAGCTTTGGTACCAGCAACCACTTTGGCACTGATCTTTTTGTCAGTGCAGATCGTGACTTTGCAACCAATGATTTCCATGGTGCAGACACCTGTAGTTCAGTCTGTCTCTGCACCGTTGTTCTCAGTGTGGACTGGTGAGGTGGGCACCGAGCTTGTCTCTTCTGTGGACAGACCCGTTTCTCCTTCAGCTGTATCCATGAGGTCCACTAGAAGCCTTTCTGAACATGACTTGTTGTGTCTTGTGGATCAAGTTCTTCTGGCCAGAGGTATCCCACCCCCCAGCACCTATCCTTCCTTGGGAGGTGATCACCCATCACCAAAGACCCCTTCTTATTCTCCTCCTTCATTGCCTTTGAAGCCCCTTGATATAGCACAATCTTCCCCCGCTACGGTTCCCTTTATGGACCTAACTAAGGAACCACAGTTGCCTTCATGGCAGGATAGTTCTGCTACGACCCAGGATGATAGTTGTGACATGCGTAATTTGATGTTTCACAGCCATCTGGAGACTCCAAGTCAGCAGGCTGAGCCACTTAGGGGAGGGGTGACCCCTGTCCTGGACACTCACTCCTCTTCAGGTGGACCAGCCTTCCAACTGATGGAGAAGGCTCTGGCATCTGCTGGCAATATGGTGCTGTCTACCTCCCCGCCCTCCTCTGGACTGCTATGTTCACAAGTCGTACCTAGCAGACACCGGGCGCAAGGGCCTTAGGACGTATTCCCACAGGAAACCCCCTTTCCATTGTCTTCCCCAGCTTCCTCCTCTGAGGAAGTTCACCAGAAAAGTTCATGCAAGAGTAAGCACATGGACTCCACAGAGGAGTCTCTTACTGAAGACACAGACTTTGATGATGGGAAAAGATCCCCTCGGTCACCCTCTGAGGTATCCTTTGGTGATATCCTCGAAATCCTTAAACAGAGAGGTGACTGGCAGCCCTCAAATCTGACCTCTGAAGAGTCTGTGTTCCTGCAGGCTTTTCACACCCAGCCCCCTACCTCTTGGGTTACTCCACCTGCCGATGAATTGGTCTAGCTCATCGTGCAGCGTGCATGGAAGGCTCCTGACACTGTCAAGGCTATTCCCCGGAGGCCAGATAAGATTTTGTCCCCTCCTGCTATGGATCCCCATTGGTCCAAAGGTCTTCCTGCTGATGCTCTGGTGGTGGTGGCCACAACCAAAAGGATCTGGCATAAGAAGAAAGGCAGACTGTCCATCCACCCAACAAAGAGTCCCAGGCCCTGGGCAGGATAGGGAAACGTACCTTTGCATCAGCGAACTTTGCTATCAGGCCCCTGAATTATATGACACACTTTACCAGGCTTCAAAGGGATCTAATTTCTGAGCTCTCTGAAACCTTGGCTGATGCCATGAATGATGAGTTTTGTGACAAAGTGGCTTCTCAGCTGGCCACCATTGAGACAATATCTAACTCCTCCATGTGACTGATATCTCACTCATCAGAAGGAGCAGCTAGAGCAGTGGATTTAGCTGTGGTCTTGAGACGACAAACCTGGATGCGCTTGTGCAATTTTGCGGAACCCTTTAAGGCTTCCTTTCTTATCGGTCCCATTGAAGCTTCTTCATTGTTTAGACCCAAAGTTAAAAGTACAGTGGCCAGATGTGAACAGGACGGTAAGACCCTTTCTGCTGTAGGTGTTCATTATTCTTCCCCTCAATGTGCTTTCTCCTGAAACCAAAAGAGTGGGAAGATATGGTTCAAGAAGTCTCAGGGTCCTTCCTGTGACACACAGGCCAAGTTCTCCCCTAGAGGCAGAGGGGGAAACTCACAGGGAAGACGCCCCTTTCGGGGCAGAGGTGGTCCACATAACCAGGGTTCCAGGGACTCTTTTCCTGGCCAATCCTACCAGTGCTCCTGAAGAGCGGCCCAACTCCTTTCCTCTGGAGGTGGTTGTGGGTTGTTTCTCCTTGTACCCTTCCACCTGGCTAACCATCACCACCAATTCTTGGGTACAAAGGATTATAACCAGAGGTTATCATATCCCCTTCGATCTTTGTCCTGTCCCTTCAAAAAGTCTTCTCTCACCCAGTCAAAGGGAAGAAGCAGCACTAGAGATAGCAAAGCTGCTAAGAAAGAGTCATCCAAATAGTCCCTCCAGACCAGATAGGATCTGGATTCTACTCATGACTATTTTTGGTGCCAAAGAAAACCGGGGACTGGAGACCGATTTTGGATCTCAGTGTATTGAACAAGTTTGTAAGAGTACAAAAATTCCAGATGGTCACAATACAGTCTATCCTCCTGCTTTTCGAAAAAAACAATTGGATGTGCTTGATAGATCTTCAAGATGCATACTACCACATAAAAGTGGACAGGCCATCAAGAAGATTTCTGCACTTCCATGCGGGGGCCAGTCACTACCAGTTCAGAGTACTGCCCTTCGGACTCTCTACAGCCTCCAGAGTGTTCACAAAGTACATGGCAGTCATCACAGCTCACTTGCAACTACAAGGATTCCAGGTGTATCCATACCTAGATGACTGGCTCATCTCTGCCCCCACCAGACATCTATTGGAAGAAGCCTTGGAATACTCTCTCCTCGCTGCACAAAGGCTGGGCATAACCATAAACTGACAAAAATCCAATTTCACCCCATCTCTGTCCACAGAACTCATAGGGGTCATCTTGGATACAAAGAATTGCAGAGAATCCATTCCAGAGCACAGAATTCTAAGGATAAAGCAACAACTGATCCCAATCCTTTCAAGAGAGAAATCCACAGCTCACTCTGTCCTACACCTGTTGGGTTCCATGACAGCCTCAATCACCATTGTCCCCCTGGCCAGGTTTCACATGAGGCTTCTACAATGGCTACTGCTCACCCAATGGTATCCTTTCCAATAGCCTCTTTCAGCCAATATCTGAGTAACTCACAGGTGCAAACAGGATTTAAATTGGTGGATGACCCACAACCCATCACAATGGTCTCGCCCCTTCTCCCCCAGCAGCCCAAGGCTACAGTGACCACTGATGCCTCCCTGATGGGGTGGGGGGGCTATGTCAGGGACAAACAGTCCAAGGCACTTAGTCTGAATTGGAGGCCCAACTGCATATAAATGTTCTAGAGCTGAGGGCGGTGTTTCTGGCGTTGTAAGCATTCCACCCCCTGCTGCCATCTGGGATGATTGTGATACAATCAGACAATATGGCAGTGGTCTGGTACATCAACAAACAGGGTGGAACCAAATCTTACCCCCTTTGTCGAGAGGCCATGAGGATATGGCAATGGGCGATGGCTACCAACTATTTTCTTCTAGCAACGCACATTCCCGGGAGTTCCAACGTGATAGCAGACAGACTCAGCAGCTGCATTCTACAACCTGAATCCCTTGATAGCGGTGGAGATCTTACACCGCTGGGGCCATCCTTGCTGCGATCTCTTTGCATCCCCAACCAACTACAAATGCAGCAACTACTTCACCCTGATTCCCCCTCCGGGACAGTCACCCAGGGACACTCTAGTCCACAATTGGCCTTTGGGTCTTGTTTATGCATTCCCACCTCTCCCCTTCATTCCCCAGTTTCTGAAGATAGCCCATAGGCTGAAGAGCAAGGTGATCCTCATAGCACCATATTGGCCTCGTCAGATTTGGTTCCCCTTCCTTTGGCCTCACCTGCTAGATCAACCATTGATTCTCCATCCAACCCCGGGGTTGATCTCACATCTGCAGAACCTGATTCATCTCAACTTGGACAAGCTAATGCTCACAGCTTGGCTCCTCCAATTCCCTTGATTGCCAGGCAGAATGATCTTTGTTTACCAGTACGGGACATTCTTATTGCATCTCATAAGTCTTCCACTAGATTTATTTATCTCAGCAAGTGGAAAAGATTTACCTGTTGGCTGAAAGAAAAACAAGTAGATCACTTCTCAGCACCAGTGTTGATAATACTAGAGTATATGGCTGACCTATTTTAATCGGGTCTATCGGCCTCTACCATTAGAGTTCATTTGGCTGCAATATCTAATTTCCATGAGGGTGTCCAAGACTCCTCTCTTATGTCACACAAATTATGCAAGACCTTCATAAAAGGTGTGAATCATCTGAAGCCCCCTTTTTGAGAACCTATTCAACCATGGGACCTGTCATTAGTTCTACAAGCTCTGACAATGCCACCTTTCAAACCAGCTTCTTCTTGCGACCTCAAATATTTGTCATGGAAAACTTGTTTTTGTTCACCATTACTTCATTATGCATCAAGAGTCCATACTTGATTTTTCATATAGATAGAGTGTCTTTGAGAACTATTCCTTCATTTCTGCCAAAAGTGATCTCTGAAATGTCCAATAATCAAACCATTGAATTGACAGTTTTCTTCCCCAATCATTCAAACAAAGGAGAGTATTGCCTACATACCCTAGATATTCACAGGCAAATTTGCTTCTACTTGAACAGGACTAAGGCCTCTCTTAAATCAAACCAGTTATTTTTGGCCTATTCTGGACCTAGATTAGGATGTGCTGTTGCTAAGGTCACATTGGCTAGATGGTTGAAAGACCTTGTGACCTTCATTTATACACAACGTAATATTCCATTGCCTACTACCATAAAGGCTCATTCGACAAGGTCGGTGGCAACTTCTGCTGCCTTCCATGCTAGAGCTTCTTTACATGACATCTGTGCAGCTGCAACTTGGGCTACGCCTCATACCTTCATCAATCATTACAAATTGGATTTGGCCTCCAGGGAAAGAGCATCTTTTGGTTTTATGGTGCTCAGGAATGTCCTTCCATGAGAGCCTCCCAGGAATAGAGGTAGCTGGGGACTCTGTCCCATATGTAAGGAATGAACGAGGATTAACAATATCAGATAAAGAAGTTATATCTTACCATAACTTTTTATCTGTATTGTTGATCCTTGTTCAGTCATTACGACCCTCCCTCCTTCCCCCTCCTGTGGCTTCTAATGGATCTCACCATCCGGTTCTTTTAGGTCATTTGATCAGAGGTAGCCTCTACCTTTTTTTGACTTGTAAACTCAATCTGAGGTAACAGGGAGAGGAGAATTTTGGGTAAGAGTTTAGCTCGAGAGTTTATAGCTGACACGAGCTTGGAAGATGGCCAGCTCTCAGAACCGATACCTATATGTAATGACTGAACAAGGATCAACAATACAGATGGAACGTTATGGTAAGACATAACTTTTTTTGGTCATATATTCTTTCCATTTTTTTCTGTAACCTTTTTATTATTCTCATAAAAGTTTTATAATCTGTATTATTCAATGTTATAGGTCTATATTTTTTAATATCCTCTTTATTTCCTCTTTTAAATATAAATTTTATAACTCCTGTACATATCTCTTTCTCTTTAATTCCAGTTCTTTATATATACTATCTTCAATTCCATCCAATCCTGTTGCAGAATTCATGTTAATATCTTTTAAAATTTCATTTAATTCTTTCATGATTATTTTTTGTTCTAACCACTCATTATCTCCCTTATTTAATTTTTCACCTTTATAAATGTGTTCTATGTTTTCTTCTCTCTTAACAAATAATTTCAATACATATTCTTTAATAATTATTTTGTATATTCCTTCTTGTTATCTTATTTGCTTACCTTCCCTATTTTTAATTCTCTTATTTTTCCTTCTTTTATTATTTTACTCAAATATGGTGCTACCTCTTCTTTCTTTCCTTGTAAACAATATTTTTGCTTATACAACAAGTTGTCAGTTTTAATTTGATTCATTTCATATATTTTTCTTTCTTTTTCATAAAAGGAATTTTCTTTCTCTAAGTCTCTAAATGTTTCTTGACTTAATATCATACCTCTCTCTTTTTCTTTTCTTCTTTTCTTCCTTATACATTCTAGAAATTGTTTTTATATTTTTCTTTGAAATTAAGCCACCAAACAGTCCAATTCTCATAAAATTCTCTCATAGTCATATGATTTTTCCATAATTCCACAAGTTATTTTTTCTCTTCTAAATATAATTCATTTTCATTAATTCCTTTTATTATTTTTATATATTCTTCATTTTCCTGTACTTTAACCCATATTGCCGCATGATCTGAAAATCCAGAATACTTAATTCCTTTTTTATAACTTTTAAACTATCAGATTTTGAAAAAATAATCAATTTCTGTCCTCATTTCATTCCTTTTATAGATCCAATGGTTGTTCTCCCATATACTTTCCACTTCTCATAATTTCTTTAGCCATTTAAACATCACAATTGCTCTTATTTTTCCTTAAATTACAATTAAAATCACCCACCACTATAATGTCCATATTTACAAAAATATATTCAAGAATATTTTAGGGGGCATGACTTAGCATGAACCTTGACTAGTAGCACTTTCTCTCTTCTCTGCCTTATTATTTCTTTTATGACAGGAATTTTTAAGTATAACTAACTAAATAGTATATATATATATATATATATATATATATATATATATATATATATATATATATATTAGTGTCTCTTCATAGTTTAGTTAGTTAATATCAAAAAATATTTTAATTATTTACAACTTTTCCTGTCAAAAATTACAAAAGACAAATTTCAGGCATCTGCAGCATGAGCTTTACTAAATCCTCTCATCGGGACTTTATATTAAAAAAAGAGTTTCAACCTCTTTTAACTAACAAACAGGAATTTTCAACAAAATTTGACAGAATGGACATGAAAATAGATAGCTTTAAAGAAACTACTTCGCAACAAATGGAGACAATACATCTGGATCTGAAACAGCAGAAGAAACAAATTACAGGTATTGAAACTTCCTTAAATGACATGGATTGCAGAATACAACAGAATTAACATAACCTAGAATTTTTTCTAAAACAGTATACCTTGCTATTAACTAAAATATATGATCTAGAAAATAGATCTCGAAGAAATAACATCAGGATATTTGGTTTACCAAATAACTTGGAAAAGTTTTTATCTTCATGGCTACCAAAAATCTTACAACTATATGAAGTGCTTTCTTTTGGTATAGAAAGAGCTCACAGGTCCTTGTCTTCCTTAAAGAATACCAAAAGCATTTCTACAAAGTCAGTTATAGTTAAATTTTTATCATCTCATGATAAAGAAATAGTTTTGAAAATGGCTTGGTCTAGGACACCTATTCAATACAAGGACAACATAATTCGTTTTGGTAATGACTTTTCTCCATCTGTAATTTCAAAAAGGAAACAGTTCCTTCCATTGCTCAAAGAACTGAAAAAAGCACAAATAAAATCACACTTGCTTTTCCCTGCAAGGCTGAAAATCTTCCTTCAAGAGGGTCCGAAGATATTTGAAGAACTTGATGTTGCCATCAACTACATTAAATCTAATAAAATATTGGATAAAAGGGATGAAATGGACTGAACTACTCCAAGTCTCAAAAGAATTGCTGAAAATGGTAATTGGAAAACAGTTGAACACAAGAAGAAACTTAAAAAATAATCCCCTTTCTGTTTTTCCTACATAATGAACTTTCTATCTTCTTTCATATAACTTTTTTTTCTTTTTGTTATGACCCAGAAGTCATGGGATTTGAAAAAGGTTCAACAGGTAAGTGCCTTTCTTTAACATATAATATTTATAACTTATATTTATATATTATTTAATTACTTGGTTACATTTAATAACTAAAAGTAGTCAGTATATAATATTTCCCTTTTATTAATATTAGTTTTCTTTATATTAGATATACTTTGGGTTATAATTTAGTATCTACTTTTTTTTTTTTATATACACATAATCTTTAAAAACATTCTACTGTGTTTAGTTTAAATAAAAGAAAAGAATGGGGAAGGGAGAGGTAAAGGAAACAAAGTATGCAATAATATTTTTTTAAGTATTAAGATTATTGCCCCACTATAGCTTAGACTTTTGAATATATAACCTGCTCAGGGATACAATTATATTACTTATAGAAGTTTAGAAGCCATTTGTTGTTTAAAACGTTTTAGTATTCCAGTCTAGTTTGTTTCTTTAAATACTGCTAGAATGCTTATTAAACTAGTTTAAGCTTCCTTTATCATATTTCTTTTCTTTTTTTATAAAAATTCCCTTATAATTATATATAATTTATTTTAAATATGTTTTTAGAGTATGCTTATAGAAAGAGGATATTTTGAGATGTCTTTAATTCCTTCATTCCTTCGGGTTGTTGCTTAGTGTAGTTAACTATGTAGATACAATTTTCTTGCCATCCGTTTCCTTTTTTGTATGCCCTTGTGGTTCTTATTGGGTATTTGGGCATGATGGCTTTGTTTCATGAGTTATTGGCTGGTGTAGCCTGTATTTTGTTGGCATTGCTCGTTGGTGGCTTTGGGCATGTAGCAGATCCTAGGATTCAGGGATCCATGGTTTCTTTTTTTTTGTTTCTTTTCACCTGTTGTCTTCCCTGACATTTATTGAGAGCTTTGACTGCTGCTGGAGCATCTCGTGTAGCTCTCGAGCCACTATAAACTTTCATCTGAAGAAATGAAAGCTCACAGTTTCCAGCTGAAAAAATTGAAGCTGTTTTTTTTTTTTCTTATCTGGCAATGTAACCGCATGCTTCTTAAAACAGCTGCAAGAGCCGCATGACATCACTGATGACACGGCGTTCTTCAGAAAAAGGAAGAAAACATTTTATAAAGCCTTTCGGACATGCTTAAAAGTTTTTTTTTCCTTATTTCTTTCTACCACTGAGATGTTTATGTGCTGTACAATTAAATAACAAGATAAGCAATAGCAGAATTTGTTACATTTGTTACTAACTTCTGTTTAGTACATGATTATTACAGGAAGGATTAAATATGACTAGTATATGCTCATTTACAGTATATTTGTGCACATTATGCTACTTTACAAAGAAATATGCTTTTCAACAATTTTCTGTCTTCTAGATTTAAATATACTAAAACACTATTCACATTAATGACTTCTTTATATTCTAGTAAATACAATGCTATTGGAATTTTTGTCACTTTCTGTACATTATACTATATACTATCTTTTACTTCTACTTAGCACACTAAAGGTTAACCTTAATGAATCTTACTAATATCTAAAAATACAACAATTTTAGACTTGTCTCACAGACTTTGCATGGGTATGTAATGAATGAGTAGCTCAGAAACATTTCTAAAAACAGTTAGCTGGTTTTACTGGCCCATAATTGAACTATAATCAATATATTGGTTATGGGTCCTGTTTTATTACTATGGCATGATACAAGTTTAAAGCATTAGTTTTGTTTTAACAGTTTAGTTGTAAAAATTAATATAATTTGATTAATGTGTGCTGTTGCAACCATACTAAATCATATTATGTTTAGTTAAAAATTGAGGTATTTTTTTCACATTTTTGGTCCTATATTATATACCACATATTCTTTTCATTTTAATTTAAATCAGTTATGTTACAATAATGTACCCTGTCACTGAGAGTCTCAATTTTGTTTACAAATGCATTGTTGGGGTAAATAGATCAATGTTTCATATTTAGATACATAAACATATCTTTTTACTTCACACTTGTAGGGGTATATTTAAATTTGATTCATGAGTTTTGAGTTTTTTAAAAATGTTTTTAGTGTAAGGAAGTAGTTTATTTTGGGCACTCCTAGGCAATCATTTTTTATTATAAAGGAATATATAACTGTGATTTCTATTATATCTGCATATATCACAAAAACTCTGTTTAGTTTCAGATTGTTCTCTATTTTTAGTCAGGTTAAATATAATTTTAAACTATCACTTCATTTAGTTTAGTTAAAATATATGTATTAGTGTGAGATGTTTAAGAAGTGGTTGTAGTAATACACTGATTACATACAAATCAATAAGTAAACAAACTTACCAGTGATTTAGTAATTATGACATTTTTGAATAGTTGAATTACATGTATATTATAAAGCCATGTTTTAAAATGATGAAACAGCATATATGTCAGGCAGTGCATGATAGAAATGTGCTGCTAGTAGGAATGTTAATTTGAGTGATTAATGTCACTCAAATTAGGAGTTTATAACTCCAGGTGGATTTTAAAAGGTTTTCTTGTTAATTGTTTTTGGTATAATTTCTTGATAATTCTTCATAAGTTCCAAAAATAAGATTAGTTGAATGTTATTTAAATATTTGTAACCTAAAATCATGTTTCTGTATACTATACTATATAATGTGCTGCATTCCATTCTTTTTATTTTTTTTATTTACAGACTAAAACATAATAGGTATTTTAGCCAACATACATTGCAATTCAACAAACTAACAACATGACATCATTGCATTGTATTTCTCTTAATATAAATGGTCATAATAACCCTAACAAGAGAAGATCTTTGAATAAGTATTTATAATTGCATAATTCACAAATAATTTTTCTTCAAGAAACTCATTTAATAGAAGATGACATTTCCAAATTAGAATCTAAATATTTTTCAATTCTTGTTAGTTCTGAACATTCACAAAAAAGAAGAGGTGTAGCAATATTGTGGAATAACAAATTACCACAGCCTAAAAGACACATACAAAGATAATAAATGTATGGTAGCTTCTATTATCATACAATTTAATAATTTAATATTCACTCTAATAAATATGTATTGGATTCCTGGCTTTGGACAGACATCAGCAAAACACCATATTGATCATACTATTTAATTCTCTAAGGGTAATATTATCTTAGCTGGCAATTTTAACTGTATCTTTAGTAGCTCTGATTCTTCCTTGAAAGGTAAAAGAAAAATTTCAAGTTCAGCTAAATTGTTAAAAGAGTTTTCCAATTATTCTTTCTCATTAAAATACATTGATAATTATGCTGACCCAACGTCGCTATTCTACAATTTTTTTTCACACAGGCATAACACATATTCAAGAATAGATAGAGTTTTTTATTGCAAATAGTTTAACAGATTTTGTAAGTAATGTTAAAGTTATCACATGCCCTTTTTCAGATCACAATTCTATAACCTTTGATTTATATATTCATACTAACACCAATGCTCAGATAAAATGAATCCCAGCATATCTCACCAAATTAAAAGATTTCAACAATTTCATCCTGCAAGAAGTTCATAGCATTTTAGAATTCAACAGTAATAATAATACACCTGAAATTTTTATTTGGGATGCAATGAAGGGATATCTATATGACAGAGTAATTGACTGGCATAAGAAAAAAAGACTTTCATGGGATAAAGAATTAAAAGAGATACAAACACAACTAGACACCTTAAATTTGAATTATTAAAGAACCCACAAGTAAAATCTAAATTGGATGAGCTAAAAATCTTAAATAAAAATACCTTGAGATTTTTAATCATAAAACTAAGATAAGTTTAGAGAAATATAAATTTATTAATGTTTCAATTAATCCAAGATCTCTGAATATTTTATCCAATAAAGTAAAAAGACTGAATAAATTCAACCACATTAAAAAAATATATTCACCACCCAAAAAATTAGTTTCTGATTTGAATAATATATTCATTGAATTCAGATGTTTTTTTCTTAATTTAAACCAATCACTCACATCAATAAATTCAAGTAAAGATATCCAAGCTTTTGTTAATAAAAGCTTTAAAAATAGATTAACAAGTGAGCAAACTAAGATTCTAGATAGGCAGATTACTTTAAAAGATATTCAAGAACAAATTAACACCCTTAAACAAAATAAAGCACCTGGTAATGACGGCATTATTCCAGAAATTTACAAATGTCTTCCTGAAAAAGCACTAACTTTATTACTTTCAGTGTTTAACACTATATAATATAAAACTATTACTGCTCCCTCATGGAAGTATATGTTTATCTTTCCTATCTTAAAACCTGAAAAAGATCCTACCAACTGTAACTCATACCGACCTATTTCTTTATTTAATACGGACAACAAAATAGTTATGTCTATATATGCAAAAAGACGTAAGATATTTCTCCCTAACTTAATAGATGAAGACCAAATAGGTTTTATAATAAGCAGAACAACATATGATAATATTAAAAGAGTAATAACTTTAATTGAATCAACTAAAATCCTAAAAAATAATTTAACTATAATCAGCTTAGACATGAATTGTGCTTTTGTCTCAGTCAGCCGGAATTACTTATTTATTCTTTTATAGAAACTCAATTTTTCAAGCAATTTTATAAATCTTCTTAAACAGTTATATATAGGCTCACAAGCTTATATCAAAATAGGCTCTAGCATATCCCTACCCATACCTATTACTAAAGGCACTAAACAAAGTTGTCCTTTATCCCCTCTATTTTTTACTTTAGTTATGGAGCCCTGATTGATTAGAGATAATAGTAACATTAAGGGATTTGATATAAGTCTTAACAAAACTTCAAAGATTCAAATGTTTGCAGATGATATCTTGATTACCTTAAGTGGCAAAAATCCAACAATACAAGAATTATTTAATGACATAGATTATTTTCAAAAAAATTCAGGTCTTACATTTAATCATATTAAAACACAAACTGTATTATCTGGTACTAAAATATAATATACAAAATGAATTTGAAAAATATGTTTCACAATCCCAACAAATAAAGTATCTAGGAATAATTATTACCAGTAGTTTAAAAGAAATCCAAAAACTGAACTTTGATAAAAGTTTAACATAAACAGATAACCTAATACTTCAATGGTCTAAAATAAAATTTTCAATGAAAGAGAAAGTATCAATTATAAAGATGATTCTTCTACCAAACATTTTATACATAATCTAATCAATTTCTATACCTCCATAATTTGCAGTAATTAAAAAGTTTAATACTATTATTAAAAAATGTCTATGGTATCCAATTAAACCCAGAATTTCCTTAACATATCATATGTTTGGTTGGGATAATGGAGGCATTGCTTTACCAAACTTAGAAATTTACTCAATTTCTTTAGTCATTAAAACAATTTTGTATCTTATAGATAGAATATACTCAGCTAAATGAAAAGACTTTATCCTATCCTCATCAATAAATCTAAATAATAGTAATGATCATTTTAAGTTAAATTTATTGAATAATACATTCATATGGAAACTAAAGGAATATTTTTCATTATGCCCTACACAAATTTTTACATCAAACTATATAAATATGATTCTAAAATCCTTTAAAAATTTTATACATAGATATCAGTCCTATGAAAATTGGATATTCCTCATTTTCCCTATAGCATATACACAGGGGGTTATCTTCTCTACAGATTTTCAAAAAATGTCAATGTTTGTACAATAACAATTGATTTACTGGCATCAACTAGGAAAAAATAATGAATTACAATCCATAAATGCTTTATTGGAAGAAAATGGCCTTGATTCTTCATTATGGCTTGATATACAAGGAGCTTGAAATTATGTTAAAAATAAACTTGACTTAATACCTTCTTCAGTTAAAAACTCGATTCCCAAATTCATTCACTATCTAATCATTTGTTTTCAACAGGACAATTTAATAGAAATGAATCTGTCATATATATATATATATATATATATATATATATATATATATATATAAAACAATCAAATCAGGTTTAGATAAATTCCCTGATAATTATTGGAAATATTTTTCAGAAATTGGCAAAAATACTCCATCAGAAAAAGATTAATTACATTTTCTTTTGTCTGCAGGCAAAACTACTATGTCACTTAAATGGAGAATGTTAACCTGGAGATTTTTAAATAGATCATTCATCGCTCCTCATAAAATAAATAAGATGTTTAAAGAAGATATATTGTGTTGGAGATGTTTAGAGATACAGAATGATGACTGGACACATATAGTCTATGAATGTACACATATAAAAAAATATTGGGATGATATCAACAATTTCTTACAGGCAATATTTACTGATAATTTCCAACTTACAAAGTCATTAGTTTTACTTAATTCACCAATTCCATCCTGTGTAAAACCAAATAAATATTCACTTCTTTGGTCTGTATTGTCCATAGCCAGGAAAGAAATAACTAAAAATTGGAAATCATTAAGATCTCCTTCATTTCAAAAGTTTAAAGATCTTCTCTTGGAAGTACCCAGATTAGAATCATTAACAATTAAATCTAGATCCTCTAGGAACACAGCAAAATATAACCAATGGTTGAATATAATTGATTTATTAGAAAATCAATAACAGGTTTTTATTAGTTAGCTCATATGCATCTGGTCTAAATAGTTTTACTTATTAATAGTACAGTGAACATCTTTGTATATTGTTCATTGTCTTTTTTATTTGTTATATTTGAAACTTTATTTTTATTTAATGTATTACAAAAAATTATTAAATTTTATGTTAATTGTATGCTTTAGTAATAACTTTAAATAAAACTTTAAAAAAAGGAGAATATTTTTAAACTTCATTTCTCTCTCTTTTTTTTTTTGTTATATATGCATATAGAGGTATAATTCTATACACACATTTTTCCATCTCACATCTATTACCATAGTTTGGCCTAGTTCCACTATGGCTACATCTAATATTTTAATGCTTTCTTGACATAATATACATCATCTGCCCGAGCATGTTTCTTTCCCCTTGTCCCAAACTACCACACCATTCCAAAGTTTTTCAGTTTGTGTTCTTACTTCCTGTTAATAATCTAATATCTTCGAAAACAATAATATGTCCATCTACTGCAGTGCACCATTGTAATATACTTATTCTCCTTTTAAGCTTTTTCATACTGTTCACATTTAAAGCTAATATTTTCAGATTTTAAGAACAGTTAGTATAATAAAATGTTTCTCTAAGCATTATGTTTTTGAATCTTTTTTTTCCTTTCTTTAACTCTTTCCCTGTCAAATTATTTTTATTTCTTACTGTGCACCAATCTGCTTCTTCCTCACTTGTCTCCTCTTTTTCTTTTTCCTTGTTATTTTCTTTAACTTCTTATATAACCTCTTTATAAGTTACATCTTTTTGTACATGTTCTTCTATAACACATTCTACTATCTCTTTATCCTGTATAACTGTATTTTTATTTTCTTGCACATTCATTTCACATTCTAGCTATGAATGACCAGTGTTTCCTCATTTTTTGCACTCTAAATCACATTTGTTTTGCATTATGCCGTTTTTCCACATACATAACATCTTTTTTATCATATTCATTCATTAAGTGATCATTTTTTCCAGAAAAATAACAAATATTTGGTTGACCCCTGTATTTCACAAAACTCCTGTTACCATGAACATTAATAATACTAGGTACATGCATAACATTATCATTTTCCATTTTCGGTATTACTCCACATTCCCATCCCCCAGTCCATAGATGTTCATCGTGTTTCACTGTTGCAGTCATTACACTTGGGTTATCCTGCTGACAGGCTACCCTCAGTCAGCCTGAATTCCAAAGTCCTGGTCCAGCATCGGTTGCTTTCGCCTCTTCCCTGATGTCAGTGCGCCGGGGGTATATAAGATGCAGCCGACGCCATTTTCTTCAGTCTTTTTTGCCACTCGGTGCCTGAAGCAAAAGCAGTTTGCAAGTGCCGGTCGGCCGACTCCTGAGATTTTCAAAATTGAATTTCAGAACCAAAGTCTTCAATAAAGCTAAGTACCCCATTGGGGAAACTTTTTCTTGCTCCAGACCGATGTTAGTAAAAGTTAACAATTGTATTTCTTGTGGGAAGCAAATACCTCGTAAGGATTTCCACTCTTACTGTATTCCTTGCCTAGGCCCTGACCACAACGTTGCTAGTTGTCAGTTTTGTGCTAGATTCAACTATTAAGCATCGGTTTGATTTTGCTTTACATTACTTTGGCCGAAGGTTTAACTACATAATACAGTCGGAACAACCGACAACCGGAATTCATAAAAAACGCAAAGACAAAGAAAAGGACAGGCATCCGAGGTCCAAAACCAATGATGAAGCCTCTTCTAGGCCAGTCGCTGGTTCGCTGGTTCTCAATGAGGTGCTTTCACAGCCCCTGACACCAGCTACCTCAGAGCCACAGACCACCTCCGACTCCCACGTGGAGACAACTAGGCCTCTGGAAACTCAAGGCATTGGGCCTATGGAAACTATTCCCTCAGATGGGTCCTGAGCTGCTGGGCAGGCATTGGCTTCTGAGGGTGTTTTCAGACCTACACAGCTTACTATCAAGTCCACTTCAGCCAAGGCAAAGTCTAAAACACCATTAAAGACAAAGAAACAAGTACAGCATTCTCCTGGACAGTCATCCATGCCAAAGAAACAGATGCTTAAAATGGCCAAGGACCTAATTACTTTGATCAGGGGTTCCCATCCCCCTCCTGATAAAAGGCCTAGTCAAGACACTGACTATGACTCCTCTGACCAGGTTTCTATTTCCTCTGATTCCTCTTCAGAACAGGGATATTCTCTTCCACCCTATGAGGACTCTGATGCTGAAGAATCTATCCCTTCAGCCTCTCCTCCTGAGGATTATTCTTTTGGGGAAACCTTGCACTAAATGAGGGAGCATTTCCATTGGAGAGCCAGGATTATTCAGAATCCAAGAAAAGGCTCAGAGACTTTCTTTTACTGCCTCAGCACAGATCCCTTGCTATCCCTCCTGTACTAGATATTGATGATGTTTTTTCTGAATCCAGTTTGTCTCCATATTCTTTACCCCCTGCACCAGTCAAGCCAAATAGGTACTACAGGGTCCCAGACTCTCATAAATTTCTTTATAAAAACCCTGCTGCTGACCCAGAAACAATTTCTCAGGGTCCCAAAGGGGTCAAGGCTTCCACTGCAAAAAAACCTGTTCCCTCTGATAGGGATTCTGGAGCACTGGATAGATGGGGGAAAAAGTTTACACTTCTGCTACTTTAGCTGTAAGGGCTTTAAACTGCCAGTTTCACATGCTTAAATATCAACAATATCTAATGTCTTTGCTAAAACAGAAAATGCTTACAAGCTCAGAATATCCTGACAATAAGGAAATGCAGGATTTATTGCATGCAGCTGAACAAGTGGGAAAGCATACTCTGCAATGTGGTTTTGATTCATTAGAGGCTTCTTGCAGAGCCGCAGTTATAGGCTCTGTCATTCAAAGGCATGCTTTGTTAAAAGAACAAAGTTTGCCTGATCATGTTAAAGCAAATTTATTGGATGCTCCATTTCAGCATGATACTTTGTTTGGTGTTAAGCAGAAGAGGTGTTAAAGAAAATGGAGGATAAAACAAAATCAATGCAGACAATAAAGGATTTCTTACAGGTTCAGCCTCCTAGATTTAGCAGGAACTGGCCTTCTAAAAATTGGTCCTTTCCAGTGTCAGACAGGCCACAAAGAGCCAGATACAGATGCCCAAGAGGCAGATCTCAGCCCCAAGGCTCATACAGACCTAAACAATGGGGTGCTGCAGCCCCCAAAGGTGGAGAAGACAAATCACAACCTTATAGGAAACAGTCCCAATGACTTCCCTCTACAAAAGCCAAGCACTTACCTTTTGGCAGCACCCTTAGGGGGAAAACTAGCACTCTTCTCACAAAATTGGCACATGATCACCCAGGACAAATGGGTACTGAATATTGTTTCTCAGGGTTACAGGTTCCACTTTCACACCCTACCAAGGTCAAAAGGTATGCCAGACCTGCCACAAAACCAATGGGAAGAAGCACAAAAACAAATTTCTGCTCTCATGGACATGAGAGCTATTCAAAAACATCTGCAAGCACAATTCCTGCTAGGAAAGAAAAATACTCTGGCAGACAAACTAAGCAGAAACCTCATTGACCCTCACAAGTGGAAACTAAATCCACAGGTTTTCATCATGATAACAAAGAAATGGGGATGGCCAGACATAGATCTCTTTGCCTCCTCTCACAACTACCAACTACAGAGATTCTGCACAAGGACTTATCACTCACAAGCATGGAAAGTGGATGCTCTATCTTTCAGCTCGAAAACCCTAACAGTGTATGCCTTTCCACCACTGCCTCTCCTTCCCAAGGTGCTCCTAAAAGTCAGACAAGAGAAGCCAAAAATTATTTTGATTGCCACAGACTGGCCACGCCAGCAGTGGTACCCAATCCTAAAGAGCTTGTCTCAAGACCCAGCCTGGACTTTACCTCTAATTCCTCATCTTCTGACTCAACTAAACAATCAGATCCTACACAGCCAACTCAGAACCTTAAATCTGACTGCATGGCAGATAATATAGCCACTCAAAACACACCTCTCTCTAAAGCTGTTATGGATGTCATTTTGGAAGCCAGGAGGCCCAGCACCAGGAAATCTTATGCAGAAAAATGGAAGAGATTCTGTGCTTGGAACCAGGTACAAGGACGTGAACCATTTGTTCCAAATATTCCTCAGATTTTACAGTACCTAACTGAGATGCTGGACAAAGGCCTATCCTTCTCATCAATTAAGATCCATGCCTCTGCCATTTCAGCACATTACAATACAGAACCTCCTATTTTCTCTCATCCACTGCTAAGACAGTACCTCAGAGGGTCAAAAAACATAAAACCCCCAAGAAGAGCACCGATACCTACATGGGACCTCAACTTGTCTTAGAAAAGCTCACACTACCTCCTTTTGAGCCGGCCAATACAGCTGACATAAAATTCTTATCATGGAAAACTGCTCTGCTCCTAGCAATAACTTCAGCAAGAAGAGTCTCAGAGTTACAGGCATTAATGGCAGTGGAACCTTTTATCATTTTTCATCCGGACAGGGTTTCTCTAAGGACAAACCCAACATTTATGCCAAAGGTAGTATCCAGTGTGGCTCTTAACCAAACCATTCATTTGCCAACATTTTATCCAAATCCCCAGAATAAAGGGGAGAGACATCTGCACTCTTTGGACATACACAGGCAGCTACGCTTCTGCTTGGACAAAACAAAAGCTTTCAGAAAAACTGAGCAACTGTTTGTAGCATATGCTGCAGGATCACAAGGAAAGGCTATCTCAAAGCAGACTATTTCAAAATGGATAGGACACTGTATTCATTTCTGCTATACACAGCATGGCAAGTCAGTGCCTAAGAATATTAGGTTACATTCTACCAGGGCAGCAGCCACTTCAGCAGCCTTTCTCAGAGGAGTACCAACCAAGGAAATTTTGGAGGCTGCAACTTGGAGCTCAGTGCACACTTTTACCAAGCATTATCACTTGCTTCTTTACTCTAAATCCAGAGCAGGCTTTGCCACTGAAGTGCTGCAGGGCCTCATAGCCACTCCTAATCCTATTTAGACCCAGCCGCCCAACCTCAGCTTTGGGATTCAACCCAAGTGTAATGACTGCAACAGTGAAACATGAAGAACATAGTACAGTTGTGTACCTACCATAAATGTAGATGTTCGAGTGTATTCACTGTTGCAGTCCAGGTTACCCTCCCACCATCCCCCTTTCTTTGCTGGGACTTATCTATACTTCTCTATCCTATACAACCTATGTGGTGTATTTGCTTATAGATGAAGATATTGTTTTTATTTTACTATATGTTTTTATAAGCAATATGTATTGCCTACCTTACTGGGGGCACCTGACATCTGGAGCAAGAAAAACTGAAGAAAATGTTATTGGTTGCATCTTATATACCCCGGCACACTGACATCAGGGAAGAGGTGACAGCAACCGATGCCGGACCAGGACTTTGGAATTCAGGCCGACTGAGGGTAGCCTGCCAGCAGGATAACCCAAGTGTAATGACTGCAACAGTGAATACACTCGAACATCTACATTTATGGTAGGTCCACAACTGTACTTTTTCTTTCATCATATACTTTTATAGTGTCCATTACTTCTTTACATATAGTTGACAAATGTTCTTTTAGTTCTTTTGCTTCAACTTCAGTTCTAAACTGGATCCTTATTCTTTTTTTGTTTGTCTGTAAAAAGCTTGCTTGCCATATTCTGACCATGGATAAATATTTTTATTTTGTTCATATGCACTCAAAACATTTTCCATGGCTTGCCCAGTCTCAAATATCAAGTCACAAAAAGTCTCTTTATTAATTAAAATGAATGCTATTACCTCTTTTGCTTTGACACCCAGAGGTGCTATGACAGAGTCCCAAACCTTATACCTGTCCAAACTTTCTTCTTTTTTACACCTCACATGTACTGTATACTTTTTTGTTTCCTTTATTTCTTTTTTCTGCTTTACTCCTTCTCCCACAGTTTGTGCATAAGTTTTTGTCTCTTGAACTTTTTCTGGCACAGTCTCTTTTCTCCTTTTTCTTCTTCTATTTTCTCCATTGATGTCACTCCATGAAATTGCTGCTCCACTTTCTGTTTCACTTTGGTTTACCATTTCTTCCAAATAATCATCTCACAAGGGTTGGGAAGGGTTGTAATTATGTATTCCTCAGAGGTAACTGTCTTTTCTTCAAACAATCTCCTCTGAAAGTTTTCCTCTGAATCATTCTTTGTTACAGCTGCAACCTCTTTTTCTTCCAATATCACTATTTCTTCTGCACCAACAGCATCAGAAAAAAAATATGGTAGAGATTCTACCATTTCAGCTTCATTTTCATCAACCTTCATATCATTTTCAGCCAAAGCTGAATCAGCCATATTTTCTTCCTGTTCCTCCTGGCTGCCTCCTGCCTGGACAGGAAAACGGAAGTCAGGATGTGTAACACACAAATCCTTCCCCCAACTACCAAGCATAGGGGAAGTTAACTGATGTCCTGGCCCAATTTTGCTTAGTAGTATAAATACCACCTCTGGTCTACCCTGAAAACAGGCATCTAGCCTAGTGGGACTAACCTGGCCAACAAATGATAAATGGAAAAAAAGAAACACTTTTAATAGGTCACTCTCTTATGTATGGTGCTGAGAAGAGTGAAGCAGTCTGACCTGGACGTTCACAGCTTTGTCTAGATGTCAAGAGGTAGAGGTGTAGTTTAAGGGTCAAAAAGGGATCTCATAGCCTCAGCTTTGGCTGGCTCTCAACAAACTGCACAAAGAGTGGAGACAACTGCCAGAAGTATCGGTACATCTACATGCTAATAATTCAGGTTGCTTTCCAAAGGGAGTGTTACTCTCACTTATAATGAATGTCTCATTATCTGTCAAGAAAAGTTTTTTAAAGGTCATAATAATTTGATCCAAAATAAAAAGATAGTTTGACTGGAAGCAAGCCAAAGCCATAGACAGGGCTAGGAAATGTATAAATTATGTGATGGCCAAGTTACTCCAGGGCCTGGGTATTCTTGTGGTAGAACAAAAGGATTTTGATGGCAAGGATCATGTCTTGTACAGAAGAATGGTATTCTCTTGATTGATTCTATGCTCAGTCTATTCAGTGTCTATATAGTTTTGCTGCAGGACATAGAGGGTATCACATTATCTGGCTGGAGGAGTGGGCAGTTAACAGAAAAGTGTAATACAGGTGACAGTTCAAACAATGCTACTTGGTTGGTGAAAAGAAGCTACTTCAGGGATCAGGGAAAAAACTGACTGTGGAACTAGGGAGGCAAACACTGCTGCCTATGCTGAACTGTTTACAGAAACCCTATACAAGCATATTAACAGCTGCATATAAGCAGTTGTACCCACTAGAAAGAAGTACAGAACTAACTAAAAAATCAAGCCACCCTGGTGGAATCACACCATTGACAGGCTGTATAACAAAAGGAAGAAAATCCTGGAAAAAAATAGGAGGTGCAGCACTCAGCAGGATAAAAGCCCTCTCAGCAAACTAAACAAACAACTCAGAATACAAATAATGTCTAACAAAGCCAAATCTGAGAGAAAATTGGCCTCCCAACCAAAGACAACCACAAACCATTCTTTAGTTATGTCTGTAACCTAAGAGGCAATACACAATTGTGTGCAGAGCTCATTGTTAATAGAGCCACCTATTCAGAGCCAGAAGATATAGCAAACTTACTGCTCCAAGTTTACCCCTCTCTCCCCATCAACTTTACCGCAGGAAATACCATCAAATATAACAGCCCCTGCTATGACTAGGGAACAGGTCCTTAATGCTCTCTCTAAGGCCAAGAACATTGCATCAATGGGCACAGGCAATATCCAAGGATGCCTTCTCAATAGCATGAAACATGATTGATCAGACCATCTAGAATTGCTATTTAATTGTAGCCTCAAAACAGGCATTGTGCCTCTTTTATGGAAAACTGCAAGTCAACCCTCTGCACAAAGGTGGGCCATCTACAGACCCTGGAAGCTACAGACCCATAAGTCTCACTAGTCTCATATGCAAAGCCATGGAAATGATTAATAATGACATAGGAAACCTGCAGACACTAGACCTATCCCAGTTTGGTTTCATCAAGGGCAGGTCATGCAAATTCAACTTGGTGGACTTCTTTGAGAAGGTCACCAAAACAATGGATGAGGGAACTTGGTTCACACAGCCTACTTTGACCTGGCCAAGGAATTTGACAAAGTACCACACTCAGGCATTGCTGACACACTCAAGAGGTTAGGTATAAACCCTTATGTCACCTGGTGGATAGGCATCTGTCTCACCGGATCCAGGAAGTTAGAATTGGGGAGTCCACCTTTACAGAAAGGCCAGAAACAAGCAGAGTCCCTCAGGGACTAGTCCTGGGACCACACTTTTTTGGCATTTACTTCTCTGAAATCAGGGGTGATGTCAGTGGCCTCTGGCTGACAAAATTTTCAGATGATTGCAAATTAGGAGCTGTTATTGAATCAACCATTGACACAAATGCTCTCCAGGAAGCACTAACACAGACAAACAACTGGTGCCAAAGCCATGGACTAAAACTAAATGTCAAGAAATGCATAATAGTATCCTTCAGTAAGACATCCACCCCTGGAAACTATCATATTGACAATGCACACCTAAGAACTGACCCAGCAGTCCGGAGCTTCGGGACACAAATAGACAGTTATATAGCCTTTGGCCATCATGTCTCTACAGCAGTGAGGAAATCATTTTATGTTGTGCAACTTATAAACAACGATATGGCATCTAGGTCCAAAGAAGCAATCGTTCCACTGCATTCAGCAATCATCAGACCTGTCATTGAGTACAGTGCCCCATTTGGTATATACCAGGCATATCCTGCAATTGGAATGTCCACAGAGGTTCCTCATTAAAAGAATACAGGGCATAAGTAACATATTCTATGCAGACTGCCTCAAGGCCTTATCCCTGTATTCTGTCTCCTACAGACTGTTGAGAGAAGATCTATGCCTGGAATACAAGGCATTGTCAGACCCCACTATCATGGACCTCCTGCATATCTGCCAAACAAACAACACTAAAATTACCCATTCTAAAAACTTAAACTTTAGCTGTGATATAAATAGGACCTGCTGGAGAGACAGGTATGTGTCCCAGAAACTACCCCTTCTCTGGAACAGACTCCCCATCCATGTGAAGCAGAGCTCCTCCCTAACCCAATTCAAGTGTAACTTGGACAATTGGATGGGGAACAGGAAAGTCATCCCTGATTCTGGCAAATCAGTGAGGACTGAAGTCACCAAATAATGACAGACATTTGATTTTCAGACTTTATATCCTTCAGAAAAAGCATGCTAACACAACACCTTTTATTCTAGCAACTTTCTAAGTTTATAAGCGCAATATTTACACTTCACCCCTATTTTTCAGTCTTTATTCCTCCATTAGTTTTGCATTTGTCCCTTTATGGCAATCCCTACTGTCCTGATATGTATTTATTTATTTATTTATTTATTTATTTCCAGTTTGATTACCGGGGAACTCCACTGGGCCCAGAGAGCCCATTTTCAGTGGACGCCCGGGGAGAAAAGCTCCATGAAACAGATTACAGTAAAGATAGCAGTCCAATAAAAATAAAAGTACAAGTACAAATACATATCAAATAATACAAAGCATGAGCAATATTGCCCATAGTGGAAAAATATTGTGCAGATATAGTTTAACAAATTCACACAGTTAAAGTCAAAAGTCAATATTTACAGAGTGTGAGAGATCATATAGAAGTTAGCTATAGAAGTTTATAGCCAGCTATAAGGTGCTTAGGAACTCAGGAGGATACCCACCCAGGGGCTCACACCCTGTTCTCATAATAATATCTCATTGCATAAATTCAATATATTTTTATAGCTACTCAGTTTAATAATCAACACTTTATCTTGTTCAACCTGTGTACCATTTCAGAGTGCATCTCAGAAATCACCTATCCCAAGACAACATTCAGCTGCCTATATATCCCTAGTGGTACTCTGTAGTATGATCCAGAGACACACATCAAGATATTTTTTTGTTTGCACTGCTGCGTAACATGATGTATGGAGACAGCTAGAACAGGGGATGGCTACCTGTGATCTAGACAGACTGGAACCAGTGATGGAAGAGGTACTAGAAGAGGAACCATTGGAAGAAACAGCTGCAGGGGATGACCATGCTGTGCACAGGTAGGCACAATGTGATGCAGCACTGGCAAAGAGGTGATGTTTGGTCTGCGACTATCAACCAAATTAGATGCAACAAAGACTGAAACTGGTGTACAAAGGGTATGCTTGACAGAGCACTGACTGACCATGTGATACATAAAATAGTACATACTGACATAACATATTTGTGTGGGCAGGGCACATTAGTCATCATATGCACAGGTGGAGAGGTGCATGATGACCAGAATCAGCAATATTTATTTATTTAGTTTACATTTGTTAACCGTGATAGTCCGACTTGATTTTGGTCCATTTTCAGTGGAGGCCTGGGGAGAAAAGCTCCATTGATACATACATACAGACAGAGTAGCTTTGTATACTTTTGTATAAGACAGTTACATACTATGACAATTATATACTTTGTGTATGAACACTTATAAAAAACTGTTCCAGATATGCCAGTATGTATGGCAGATTTATGAATTATAGGCTTTCATATGCAAACACAGTAATTATGGCAGTAGATAGCCGTGTAAGTTCTCCTACAGGACAGCAGTACAATCACGAGACTGTCAACTAAAACGGCTGAAGTATCAGAGTTATGGTAAAGATAGTTTCAACATGAAGCCAGGTTTTTTAGGCATCCATAGTAAATGGAGAAAGGGCTAGTCAGGGTTTGTACAGCGGCATAGCCAGTGTATTTTTAAGTGTTTTTTTAAGAGATGTTTTAAATTGAGTAAGAGGGGACTGCAGTGAGCTCAGCAGGAAGTAAGTTCCAGATTTTGCCTACAGAGTTGGTAAATAGAGAATCACCAGCTAAGCTGTTGGATTTATCAGTTTGCATTAGCATTCTATAGGAGGAGCGGAGAGTTTTTAGGTTACTGTATGGGTTGATGATATTTTTTAGTGTGGGTGTGTTTTCTGGTTGAATGAGAACTTTGTGTGCCACAATTAGTTGATTATACTGAATTTGACAGGGTAGTTCTAGCCAGCCTAGAGCTTAAAGGTTAAGACAATGGTGTTGTCTATATGGGGAACCTGTGGCAAATTGGGCAATATTATTATAGCAGCTGGTGATTTTATTTAAGTCAGATTTACTTAGATTTGTAAAAATAGGAGAGGCATATAGCAGGGTTGAAAGTAAATGTGTTCGGGCAATCATGGTCTTAGCAGCTGGGGTAAGGAATTGTTTAATCTTATATAAAGAGCCGAGTTTTTTATTTACTGTCTTAATAGAATGGTCAATATGAGCATTGAACTTGAGATTGTTGTCGATTAGTACACTTAGTAGCTTGGTAGTAGGTTCCGGGGAAATTATGGTTCCATTGTTGGATTTTATGGTAAGTAATGGCACAGGAACCTTTCTAGTGGGGGTGAAGAGTAACAGCTTTGTTTTATTTGGGTTTAATAGGAGATGCTGGTGAGTGGGCCAGTTTTCTACTTTATCAAAGGTGCTTTAGGATAAATTCTGTAGATCTGTTGGGGGGAAGCAGAGCAAATTAGGATCAAGTTCTATTGATTAGTGTTGAAATGGGGTATGCTAATTAATCTACAGCTTTTTGAAGATACTCTGCCGGGAAGAGGTCTGCTGATAGTGTGGTAGGTTTTAGTTTCTTGATCAGTGACCTGATAAGTGATGTTGGTACTGGTTGAAAACTGAAGGACAGATGCGTTTTGAGTGCGGGATCGATAGTACTTGGGCTATCGGGGGCTAGGTTGTTGGTGAGGGATTGTATTGTTTCTGTAAAGAAGGTGTTAAAGGTGTTAGCCACATTAGGTACAGAACTAAGGTGGGGATATACTGAGGATGTGGATGGGAAGTTGTGATTTATCCAGGGGATGTAGGAGCTAGGTATACTGCTTCCTGCAAGGGACAATTGTCCCATAGTATTGGATAAGACATCAGAATGTGTGCCAGGGACACAGCTCCTGCAAATGTGGCTGCACTGTGTATGTGTGACCCCAGGTGGAAGGTATGCAAACCATGGATGCCGCCAGCTATGGCTGCATTCCCAGAAGGAAATAGTAATGTCACCAAAATGGTAAACCACAAGACTGTAACCACCTGTCTGTTGCCTCAGCCTGACCACCATATACTCCATATTTTCACAGGTGCTCATGTTGTCTTTTGTCAGACACCCACCTGTGTGTGGTGTGGAAAGGGTGGCAATATGTGAACGTGACCTGCCTAACCTATGGGGTGTACTCACAGTACAGGCTGATTAACTGTGGCTATGGGAATGGGATTAGCTGCAGTGTATAGAAACAGTGGATGCTCCCCATTACTTGTCCAACACACCATTGAGGTGGGCCATGTATTGAAAATCCACATGTACTCTATCACACAGTCCATGTGGTATGCCTATCATCCCTAACATGGTGGTAGTGACACCTGCCTGTGCCTGGATCTCTGCCTGAATATCCAATAAGTAATGTTCATTTTAGCACTCATCTCAGACAATGACTAGGAAGCATAGCAGTGATGGCCACTGGCCTGCCAACCCTATCCACTGTCCCCACACTATTTGGATGCACCACTGGACAATGTAGGAGCATTAGCATAGACAAACATACCTCCTGAGTATGTCTTCCTGGCATTTCCCATATTTTCATGGGTTCTGGTGACATAGGGTCAAGTTCTACTGGCAATAGAGCTGTGTCCCTGAACAAATGTGGGACACTGTGGTAGTGTGTCCTCCACACTCACCACTGCTGATAGCAGCACTATGTCCTCTGACTGTGCTATTGTAAGGCTGCCATCTATGTCAGTGTCCAGTACAGCACCATCATCAGGAATGCCCTGTTTCTTGGAAGAGGACTCCATAACTGCAGCATCTTTGAAAGGAATATGATAAACATCCATGTGTGAGATTAAATTATAATATGTGGCTATCCCATCACCCAGTGATATACCAAGCTACTGAACACTACTATGTAAAGAATGTTAACACATGTACCTAGAGAGATGTGACATCATGGCATGCTTGCAGGGGAGAGATAATGTTTTTGAGCATCACTGAGCTTATGGCACATGTGTACTCCAAAACTGTATTACTGACATAATGTAAATCCAAACTGGTGAATCATCAACAGAGATGTAGGAATCAATGCTCACATCCACGTCTGCCTCAGGTATCAATGTCTATTCTTCCTGTGCAAATTTGGACATCAGAAGCTATTCCATGGCAGTCAGGGTGGTCTTTGATGGTGGACTCCCACCCACAACTTTTCTTTCACCATGCTGTGGTGTGGGCCTACTGGTATGTGTACAGGAGTATACCTGTGGCCTTCACCAAGGCAGACAGTCTACCATGTTGTGGCTACTAACAACATTCATGTCTACCATAAGCTCACACCAGATGCAATTATGGAAGGCCAGATTGCTTTTATCTTTTTCTAGTATCTACTTACTATATTTATGATTGGCTTACTATAGGATCATATGATCATATTAGGTTACTAGTTTATTGGCCCTGAAGCCCTTATAATCCTAGCCAAGAGTTTAGCCTATGTTTAGACAAGTTATCACCCCAAAGCCCCTTTCGAGCAGGGGCACAGGTTGAATCCCAGGGGTTTATTTTTTGTTAACCATCCAGCTATCCACGTTACGCTTAAAAAGGGATAATGAGGTACTCTGCTTGACATGGAGAGGGAGTCTATTCCACAGATGGGGGAGTCTCTGGGACATAAATTTGTCCTGCCAACAAGTCCTATTGATGTCGCAGACCAGGCTGAAGTCGCGCGTGTGGGTTACTCAAGTGGAGCTTGACTTGACTTGACTTGAGGATATGCAGTAGTTCCATCAAGGTGGGGTCTGACATTGTTTTGTATGCCAGACAGTGGTCATCTCTGAGGAGTCTGTATTAAACTGAGTAGAGGGACAGGGCTTTTAGTCTGTAGTAGGGTAGATGCTTGAGGCTCTGGATTCTCCTGGTGAGGAACCTCTGTGGTCTCTCCAACTTCTGCATGTGCTTTATGAGGTACATGCAGAAGGTGGCATTGTACTCAATAATTGGTCTAATAAGGGAAGAATACAGGGATGTTATGACCTCCTTGTCCCTGGATGAGATACCCTTACTTATGAGGTGGGCCATGTAGAAAGCTTTCTGTACAATAGAAGCAACATGGCAGTCAAAAGTCAGGTTGTTATCAACCTGCGTTCCCAAATCCCTCACAACTGATTGTGTGTTAGGACATTGTTATTAATGTGATAATATCTGGGGACATCACTCTCCCCAAAGAGGATGATGATGTATTTTTTGGCATTCAGCTTGAGGCCATGTTTCTGGCACCAGTCATTTGTTTGCGTGAGACCCTCTTGGAGGACATCCACATCACTAGGGGAATTGATGACCACACCCAGCTTGTAGTCATCTGCAAACTTGGTCAGCCATAGCCCTCTGGTTTTGGCCTGCACCTCATAGAAGTATATCCCAAATAACAGAGGCCCCAAGACCGATCCCTGGGGTACATCACTCATTACAGGTCTACTGCTTGAGGTAGCTTCCCTTATTTTAATTAGGTGGGTTCTATCAGTCAGCCAGTTTGCTACCCATCTGGTAACATATAATTTGATGCCTAGTTGAGAGATTTTATCTATTATGTCTGACTGGGGAATAGTGACAAAGGCTTTGGTCAGGTCAAGGTAAGTGGTATGCACTGTCTTCCCCTCATCCATGGTTTTGGTGACTGTCTCAAAGGAGTCGACCAGATTTAGAGACATGACCTCCCCTTGACAAAGCCAAACTATGTGAGGTTGGGTGTTTGGAGGTTGCAATGTCCCAGTTAATGTGGTCCATGATAATCCATTCCATGGTCTTGCAGATCAGACTAGTTAGACTGATGAGTCTATAATTTCTCAGATTGCTGGGCACTCCATCTTTGTGCAAAGGATGACGGTGGCTGTCCTCCACTTGGCTGAGACAAAGTCAGTACTCCGGCCAGGCTTTGGTTGTAGAGGGCGCCTAATGGATCTGCCAGTTCATGCCTGAGTTTATGTAGGATGCAGCCTGGGATGTTTTCAGGTCCCATAGAGTCTGTATTTTTTGCCTTTCAGAGGGCAGTGATGATCTGCTCCCTAGAGATATGGGGAGGAGGCAGGTACTGGGGATGTCCTGATTTACTGATCGGGGGCAGATGGGTGAAGTTTTTGCTGAATCTGTCAGCCAGTAGGTTGGCTACATCTACATTTCTTTATGTTGTGTCCTTGACTACCAGTTCTGAACAGATCTGGATGCTTCCTTTGAGATTGCAGAAATATGTGAAGAATGCCTTATGATTGTCTCTAGTAGATGTGGCCAATTTGGACTCAAAGTTGGCTTTAGAATATTTCACAAGTGCTGTTATTTGCTTGTTCAGGCTAAGGAGAGATTGCTTCCAATTGGGCACCTGCTCCTTCTTGGTCCTGGACAGCATTATCTTCCTTTTGTTATATAGTTTATTTATTGCAGATGTCCACCAGATAAGTTTACTCTTTCTTGTGGAGGATGATTTTGTCCTGTCAGGTATTCCTGATTCCATGCATCTATATAAATGCTCGTATAGTACTTTGGTGTAGATTTGGACATTGGTGCCAGTTCCTACAGAGTGGGAGGGGGGTTGTGAAGCTGTTTATACCATCTCTCAGAAGGTTGTAATCAGCTTTGGAGAAGTGTTTTTGTTTGACCCTAGCTAGAGAGGGTCAGGGGAGATGGTGACTTCAAAAGTGACAGCTTTATGGTTGGCTCTTGCCAGGGAGGATGATACCATAGGGGTGCTGCAGTGGCTACTCATGTTGGTTAATAGCAAGTCTAAGATATTATTTCCTCTTGTGGGGGTATTAACTAGCAGGTCCAAGTCATTTTCAGTGATAAAATCGAGGAATATCTGGGCATTTGCGTTCGTGCATGAATAGTTTTTCCAATCTATGGTTGGGTAGTTAAAGTCGCCCAGGATCAGGGTAAAGGGTTGAATCTTGTTAGATTTGAAGAGGCCCAGATAGGTGGAGTGGGCATCTTGAGTCAGATTTGAGGGCCTGCAGCTAGCTATGATTTGAATAGGGGTCTTGTTAGCTGCACCTGGAGTGTCTCCTGGGCATCATACTGTTTGACCAGCCTGGAGGTGTGTGTGTGTCTTTAATATATATTGAAACCCCACCTCCTTTGGCTTTGTTGCCCACAGTTTGGGGTCTGAATGTATGATAGAATGTGAAACCAGGTAAGGCTGGGGTGTTCTCCGCAGGTTTGAACCAGATTTCTGTGACTGCACAAATGTCAGCATCTTCCAGGTTTAAGAATGCTTGCAATAAGTGCAGTTTCATGTTTAGACTCCTAGTGTTCAGCAGCATGACCTTTAATGTGTGTTTTGTTGACATTTTTTATGTTGGTAGCATCGACCTCATGACTTTTTTTAAAGAAGGCACTATGGGGGAGGCAAGGGCCTTTGCCAAAAGCCTGAAGCCCGAATGAGACAGATGCAGGCCATCTCTATCAAAGCAATGTGGTCTGTCGAGCATCTCTTCCCAGGCTGTCAGGTACTGGAACCCCCTGGAATGTCACCAGAAACTAAGCCAATTGTTAAAGTCAGTCATTTTCTGTTTGTATTGAGGCATCATTCTGGGCAATGGTAGAATGCTGGTTAAGGCTAGGGACATACTTGCCTGAGACACATATTCAGTGAACGTAATCATGTCTCTTTTCATGTAGTTCAGGGAGGTATGTCTCATGTTGTTCACACCAACATGGACTATGACAGAGTCATAACACTACCTGTTGTTGATAGACGAGTGCGTGTGTGATATGGTGGATTCTGGCAACTGACAAACAACTAACCGTGACTTTTTCCTTATCCAACCTGGTGAGAGGCACATCTGTGTGTCTCACAATGGAGTCTCCTATGACTAATATGTTGTGTTTATGGTTAGGCCTTAGTGGTTGTGAGAAACAGATGTGTAGACTATGAGTGATATGTAGTGTGGAGGGTTTTGGAGTTCGCATGTGTTTTTGCCTCCAAAGTCTCCTTTGTTTGGGTTTGTTTTTGTTAAGAACCTCCACATATGTCAGTGTATGTTGTGTAATTGTGGGCGGTGTTTCAGGTGCAGTGATTGTGTTGACAACCTTCTCAGTGCCAGATATACTGGCTTGTGAGGGAGAAAGCCTAGACACTAGTTTTTTAATGTAATTGCATCTCTCACAAATTGTGTCCCTAGGTGGTAGTAGTAAATGGCTGTCCATGTACATGAGGCAGTTGTTACACTTTCTCAGGATGCCCCTAGCAACTAGGCTAGCAGGAAAATTGTAGGAAATTGTCCATCCATATTTGTCAGAATCTGAGGGAGAGAGACCTGGGAGAGCTAAGGGGTAGGTCTAAAGCCCAAGTGCTTAAACCAAAACTAAGAGGTTTAGAATAACACTTAAAATTTAAGAAGGCTAAAAACAAGCAGTAATAAATGCAGCAGAAAAGATGTAATTGAACACTTTAGAGAACAAGTAGCAGAAAAAGCAAGATGAAGTAATAGAGTAGGAGGAGGAAACACAAATAGTGTAAAAGCAGCTGAATAAAGTGTTTTTTTATAGCACTTCTGTCTCTTGCTGTGAGGACTTGTCTATGCACTTTCTTTCTTTTGATACCATGTTACAACCTGTAATGTAGACATAGCTATGGTCATTGAGCAGATATATCATATATGCAATGCCTTTTATGGTGTGCACATACCTATGTAATGATTGTGTCACCATTAGGTGAAACCCTACCATACCCAGAGTCACAATACAGGTCCCCATAGTGTCCCAGTAGGACAAAATGGAGATGGGCCATATTGTTGCATGTGGCTATCATGTGTTCCACATATTTATACCATCCCAGTATCTCTTAACCTGTCTTCCAGTCACACCTCACATTTTTCTCTGTGTTCATTACATGAAACAAATACATAGACAGTATGCATCACAATACAGTCATGGATATCAGTGCTGCATGACAGTGGTCATACTGCACCTTTCAGAGCCCTACAGACACTGCCTAGCATGGCTGCTCTTACCTGCACCTCAGCCCCAATCTTAGGCATATATCATTGCCACCCTGCTTGTGCTCCTCACACAGTATCTGCTGGTGGCTATGGAAATCCACCCAAAAAACTCACTTCTAATCAGTCAACATCCATACCTGCACATGACCTTTGCCTCCATACCCTGTCACATGCTTCACTCTTCTTTAATCTGTATGTACTGCAGAGCCCTGCCACACACCTTGATGTGTCCCCACCTCCCTGTCAGCAGGTAGATTTGGAACAACCTCCCTCCAACATCAGCAAGAGTAGTGCTGTTAACTACACATTCTCAACACATGTAACTGTTTCATGGACTCCTACTAAAATCACTGTAAATGTATCTTACCACTAACTCCCATAATATTCACTACTATTCAGTTACTTTACCGGAATTTTATTTAGCAAAATAAGTCCTGCATTGGCCACAGCTATCTTTTTCTGGAAATTATGCTAGCAAAACAATTAAAGGTAAATGTCTCTGAATCACACGTTTAGCTTAATGCATACCAGCACTAGACTGCAAAATGAGTCTTGTGCCTGACCGTGTACATGCATAAATACCTGTGAGGCAGCAGGTTTATTAATCAACCTCATAGCCCTTAGAATTATAGTGGAAATATGGACAGTGCTATGGGGTTCATACATTTAGGCCATTGCACCATTCATGCCCCTGGCACATAGTTCATTCACATGCAGTTATATGGCTGCAGTGGGCTCCATAACACTACTCAGCTGTCCAAAGATGTACATTGTGTGTTTGCTGCAACAAGCAGAAATGTGACTCTGCTACCGGTTCTCTCTATATTTTTGTGCAATGGCTATGACATCTGAGTGTGCTCAGTATGGAAGGGCTGTCACATAGTGCAGGAAGAAAACAAAACTCTTTCAGTACCTCCTGCAAAGGGACCAAAAGATTATCTGCTGTGGGACAACTTTCATGAAGATCCCCAATTTTAAGTGGATGTCTGTCATTGCCTTGCCAAGGTGGTGAGTGATGCCACAGACATCACCCAGTCTGGTGAGCACTGTAGGCATACAGTAGATACAGTGACCTAAAGAGGTGCCACCATAACTGAATGTCTTAGTCAATAGAAAGAGAAAGGGCACCAGCATTTTATACTAAGTAGTACTAACAGGCAGTTACTTATAATTATTTTGGCAAAACTGTTCTGCCATATATGGGACATGTAAGTCTTAGACATCTCTCTTGATCTTTCTACTTTTTTGCATCGGGTGAGCCTAGAGGACAACCACTTGATATGTTGGAGGAATCTGGCAAGACTCCCCAGGTATAGGGGTATTTATATACTGTGATCCTATAGCTGCATAATTTTAAATGCCTACTGTGGTGTTCATTTTTATATTGCTTTTGCTTATCCTATATCTAGAGATTGTATCGCTGGCATGCAATAATGACCATCAAGAGAGTAGGTGTTCTAACATCATCCAAGGTCTCATACTCAACTTCATACCTTAGTGTTTGCTTTCCTACATTGCCATGTCCATAGTATTACACCTGTTGCTGATAAATGATGCCCTGGTCTGCCTGCCCAGAATTATTATTCCAGTGTCCATTCAACCTCCCAGTCAGTACCAATTATATATATCATATAATGCACATGCATCAGATAGGCTGACCGCTAATGTTTACTAGTTTCTGTCTTTTTTCATGGTACATTACTGCCACCAGGTGTTCGTGACCTTCATCTATGACATTTTTGTTTCTGTGACTGTGTCCCTATGCTGTCATGCAGAACACTGTATGGTAAGCTTTGTATGCCACCTGATGATAGCTCTTATGGGCAGAACACGTCTGACCTCTAAGTTTGTTCAGGCCAGCTTCCATAATACCTGTGGTCTTGCTTTGAAATGTATGTGCAGGTCACATGCCGTAAACACAGAGGACTGGTTAGATAATTAATCCGGGCCTTTGTGGCACACTTACTGCTACAGCACCCTTTTATCTTGCAGGTATATTGTACATTTTTTGGCATTACATAATTAATAGACTATAGCAGGACTATCCCCGTACTACCAATGGACAGATGCAGTTAGCAAATGCTTTGTCCCATACATGAGTCCTATCAAAATGTTATGGTATGATCCTAGTTATTCTCATAAATATATAATTATTGACCATGGGATGAGAAAGGCCAGTCACTAACCATATGGAAACTACAAACCAATAAGTCTCACTAGTCTCTTATGCAAAGCCATGGAAAGAATTAACATGGAAATGATCAATAGGAAACCTGCAGACAATGAACCTTCCCCAGTTTGGTTTCATCAAGAGCGGGTCATGCCTGTTCAACTTGGTGGGCTTGTTTGAGAAGGTCACCAAAGCAATGGATGAGGGAACATAGTTCACACTGCCTACATTGACTTGGCCAAGGTGTTTGACAAAATACCCCACTCAGGCATTTTTGACACATCAGGAGGTTAGGTGTAAACCCTTATGTCACCTGGTGGATAACCAGCTGTCTCACACAACCCAGGAAGTTTGAATTGGGGAGTCAACCTTTGCAAAAAGGCCAGAAACAAGCATAGTCCCTCAGGGACTAGTTCTGGGACAACTCCTTTTTTGCATTTACTTCTCTGAAGTCAAGGGTGATGTCAATGGCCTCTGGCTGACTAAATCTGCAGATGACTGCAAATTAGAAGCTGTGATTGAATCGCCCATTGACACAAATGTTCTGCAGGAAGGGCTAACACAGACAAACAACTGGTGCCAAAGCCATGGACGCAAACTAAATGTCAAGAAATGCATAATAGTATCCTTCAGGAAGACATCCACCCATGGAAACTATCATATTGACAACATACACCTAAGAGTTGTCCCAGTAGTCAGGGACTTTGGGAGACACAAAGACAGTTATATAGCCTTTGGCCATCATGTCTCTACAGTAGTGAGGAAATCATTTTATGTTGTGCAACTTATAAGCAAAGGTATGGCATCTAGGTCCAAGGAGGTTATCATTCCTCTGTATTCAGCCCTCATCAGACCTGTCATTGAGTACACTACCCCATTTGGTATGTACCTAACCAGGCATATCCTGCAATTGGAATGTCCACAGAGGTTCCTCATTAAAAGAATACAGGGCTTAAGTAACATGTTCTGTGCATACCACCTCAGGGCCCTATCCCTGTATTCTGTCTCCTACAGACTGTTGAGGGAAGATCTATGCCTGGCATACAAGGCATTGTCAGACCCCACTGTCACGGACCTCCTGCATATCTGCCAAACAAACAGCACTAAAATGACCCATTCTAAAGACTTAAACTTTGCCTGTGATATAAATAGGACCTGCTGGAGAGACAGGTATGTATTCCAGAAACTACCCCATCTATGGAACAAGCTCCCCATCCTTGTGAAGCAGAGTTCATCCCTAACCTAATTCAAGTGCAACTTGGACAATTGGATGGGGAACAGGAAATTCATCCCTGGTTTGGTACCTTTGTCTCTAATGGACACAGGTTCATTTCCCAGGCCGCTGCTTGTGAATGTTTCATCTCTCAAGGCCCTGCTTACACTTATCAAGGATACCAGAACTTATCAGATATTTGGGATGCATGGCTAGGCTTAAAAAGGCACTTGTGGTTGTTAGCCTAGTACACACCTATAAACCTGTGAAATTAAGCAGCATGCTCACCCCGGGACTATAAAAATATATAACCTTTGATTTTGGGGAGGCATGCAGCATGGCATCCCCTGGTAAATGGAGATCAGATATGACAGGGGTTTCAGGGCTCTTGCCATGGTGGGAACATTCTACCTTTAGCCAAGGGATAATGAAGGTTGACGAGTAAGTTTCAAATGAATTGTTGAATGGAGTTGAGTTAATAACTGAAATGGTACATATCAATATAAATGGAAAATTCAGTTGAGGAACTGTCTAATAAGGTGATTGAATGAACAAAAGTTTGGGTGAATATGCTTACGTAAATATATTTGGTTGAAAGACAAAAGGATGTCAGTGTTTCTTGCAGAGAGTGTGAGAAGATGAAGAAACAAAATTAGTTTATCAACAAACTGCTTTGTCCTGACTTCCCTCCTTCCTTAAGCTCAGCAATCAGGGGCTCAGATAAGCAATGTTTACACTTCATCACTATTTTTCAGCCTTTATTCCTACATTACTTTTGCCTTTGTCCCCTCATGGCAATCCCTACTGTCCTGATATCACTGACACCCTCTTCTCGTAATTTCTTATTGTATAAATTCAACATATTTTCCTAGCTACTCAGTTCAATAATCAACACTTTATGTTGTTCAATCTGTGTACCATTTCAGAGTGCATCTCAGAAATCACCTATCCCAAGACAATACTCAGCTGCCTATATATCCCTAGTGGTACTCTGTAGTATAATCCAGAGACACACATCAATATATCTTTTTGTTTGCACTGCTGCATAACACGATGTATGGAGACAGCTAGAACAGGGGATGGCTACCTGTGATCCAGACAGACTGGAACCAGTAATGGAGGAGGTACCAGAAGAGGAGCCATTGGAAGAAACAGCTGCAGGGGAAAACCATGCAAGGTACAGGTAGGCACAATGCAATGCAGCACTGGCAAATAGGTGATGTTTGGTCTGCAACTATCAACCAAATTAGATGCAACAAAGACAGAAACTGGTGTACAAAGGGTATGCTTGACAGAGCACTGACTGGCCATGCAATGCATAAAATATTACATACTGATATAACATATTTGTGTGGGCAGGGCACATTAGTCATCATATGCACAGGTGGAGAAGTGCATAATGACTGGAATCAGCAATCGGCACAGAACTAAGGTGGGGATATACTGAGGATGTGGATGGGAAGTTGTGATTTATCCAAGGGATGGGGGAGCTGGGTATACCTATGTAGGGAGAGGGTGATGCTTCCTGTAGGGACAATTGCCTCATAGTATTAGATAAGACATCAGAATGTGTGCCAGGGACACAGCTCCTGCAAATGTGGCTGCACTGTGTATGTGTGACCCCAGGTGGAAGGTATGCAAACCATGGATGCTGCCAGCTATGGCTGCATTCCCAGAAGGAAATAGTAATGGCACCAAAACGGTAAACCACAAGACTGTAACCACCTGTCTGTTGCCTCAGCCTGACCACCATATACTCCATATTTTCACAGGTGCTCATGTTGTCTTTTGTCAGGCACCCACCTGTGGTTGGTGTGGAAAGGGTATCAGTATGTGAACATGACCTGCCTGACCTATGGGGTGTACCCACAGTAGAGGCTGATTAACTTTGGCCATGGTAATGGGTTTTGCTGCATTGTATAGAAACAGTGGATGCTCCTCATTGCTTGTGCAACACGCCATTGAGGTGGGCCATGTATTGACAATCCACATGTACTCTGTCACACAGACCATGCGGTATGCCTATCATCCCTAACATGATGGTAGTGACACCTGCCTGTGCCTGGATGACTGCCTGAATATCCAGTAAGTAATGTTCATGTTAGCATCCATCTCCGACAATGACTCAGAAGCATAGCAGTGATGGCCACTGGTCTGCCTGTCCTATCCACTGTCCCCACACTATTTGGATGCACCACTAGACAATGTAGGAGCATTAGCAGGGGCAAACATACCTCCTGAGTATGTCTTCCTGGCATTTCCCATCTTTTCATGGGTTCTGGCGACATAGGGTCAAGCTCTACTAGCAATAGAGCTGTGTCCCTGAACAAATGTGGGACACTGTGGTAGTGTGTCCTCCACACTCACCACTGCTGATAGCAGCACTATGTCCTCTGACTGTGCTGCTGTAAGGCTGCCATCTCTGTCAGTGTCCAGTACAGCACCATCATCTGGAATGTCCTGTTCCTTGGAAGAGGACCCCATAACCACAGCATCTTTGAAAGGAAAATGATAAACATCCATGTGTGAGATTAAATTATAATATGTGGCTATCCCATCACCCAGTGATATATCAAGCTGCTGAATACTGCTATGTAAAGAATGTTAACACATGTACCTAGAGATATGTGCCATCATGGCATGCCTGTAGGGGAGAGATAATGTTTTTGAGCATCACTGAGCTTATGGCACATGTGTACTCCAAAGCTTTATTACTGACATAATGTAAATCCAAACTGGTGAATCATCACCAGAGATGTAGCAATCAATGCTCACATCCACGTCTGCCTCAGGTATCAATGTCTATTCTTCCTGTCCAAATTTGGACATCTGAAGCTCTTCCATGGCAGTTAGGATGGTCTGCGATGGTGGACTCCCACCCACAACCTTTCTTTCACCATGCTGTGGTGTGGGCCTACTGGTAGCTGTACAGGATCATACCTGTGACTTTCACCAAGGCAGACATTCTACCATGTTGTGGCTACTAACAGCATTCATGTCTGCCATAAGCTCACATCACACACAATTATGGAAGGCCAGATTGCTTTTATCTTTTTCTAGTATCTACTTACCATATTCATGATGGGCTTATTAGAGGATCATAGGATCATAGGAGGTTACTAGGCTATTGGCCCTGAAGCCCTTATAAACCTAGCCAAGAGTTTAGCCAATGTTTAGACAAGTCAGCACCCAAAGCCTCTGTCCAGCAGGGACACAGTTGGAATCCCAGGGGTGTATTTTTTGTTAACCATCCAGTTATCCAGGTTGTGCTTAAAAAGGGATAATGAGGTACTCTGCATGACATGGAGAGGGAGTCTATTCCACAGATGGGAGAGTTTCTGGGACACACATCTGTCCCACCAACAAGTCCTATTGATGTCACAGACCAGGTTGATTTTGCCCATGCGGGTTACTTGAGTGAAGCTTCACTTGAGGATATGCAGCAGTTCCATCAAGGCAGGGTCTGAGATTGCTTTTTATGCCAGACACAGGTCACCTCTGAGAAGTCTGTATGAAACTGAGTAGAGGGGCAGGGCTTTTAGCCTATCTATGTAGGGTAGATGTTTGAGTCTCTGGATTCTCCTGGTTTTGAGGCTCTGGATTCTCCTGGTGAGGAACCTCTGTAGTCTGTCCAGCTGCTGCATGTGCTTTATGAGGTACATGCTGAAGGGGGCATTGTACTCAATAATTGGCCTTATAAAGGAAGAATACAGGGATGTTATGACCTCCTTGTCTCTGGATGTGATATTCTTACTCGGTGCCCAAATCCCTCATGACTGATTGTGTGCTTAGGACTTTGTTATTAATGTGATAATATGTGGGGACATCACTCTCCCCAAAGGGGTGATGATGCATTTTTTGGCATTCAGCTTGAGACCATATTTCTGGCACCAGTCATTTGTTTGGGTGAGACCCTGTTGGAGGACATCCACATCACTAGGCGAATTGATGACCACTCTCAGCTTGCAGTCATCTGCAAACTTGGTCAGCCATAGCCCTCTGGTTTGGCCTGCACATCATAGAAGTATGTCTTGAATAACAGAGGCCCCAAGACCAATCCTTGGGATATGCCACTCATTACAGGTCTACTGCTTGAGGTGGCTTCCCCTATTTTGATTAGGTGGGTTCTATCAGTCAGCCAGTTTGCTACCCATCTGGTACCATACAAATTGATGCCTAGTTGAGAGATTTTATGTATTATGCCCGAGTTGGAAATAGTGCCAAAGGCTTTGACCGGGTCAAGGTAGGCGGTGTGCACTGTCTTCCCCTCATCCATGGTGTTGGTCACTGTCTCAAAAAAGTCAACCTGATTTAACAGACTTCTCCTTGACAAAGCCAAACTGCGTGAGGTTGAGTGTTTGGAGGTTACCAATGTCCCTGTTAATGTGGTCCACGATAATTTGTTCCATGGCCTTGCAGATCAGGCTAGCTAGGCTGATGGGTCTATAATTTCCTGGACTGGTGGGCACTCCACCTTTGTGCAAAGGATGACAGTGGCTGTCCTCCACTTGGTTGGGACAAAGCCAGTACTCAGGCTTTGGTTGAATAGGGTGCCTAATGGAGCTGTGAGTTCATGCCCGAGTTCATGTAGGATACAGCCTGGGATGTTATTGGGTCCCATAAAGGCTGTATTTTATGCTTTTGAGAGGGCAGGGATGACCTGTTCCTTAGAGATAAGGGGAGGAGGCAGGTACTGGGGATGTCCTGATTTACTGATAGGGGGGCAGAGGGGTGAAGTTTTTGCTGAATCTGTCAGCTAGTAGGTTGAGTATGTCTACAACATGTGTGTATGCGGTGTCCTTGACTACCAGTTCTGAACAAATCTGGGTGCTTCCTTTGAGATTGCAGACATATGTGAAGAAGGCCTTATGATTGTCTCTAGTAGATGTGGCCAATTTGGACTTGACGTTTGATTTAGAGGATTTCCCTAGTGTGTTTATTTGCTTGTTCAGGCTAAAAAGAGATTGCTTCTAATTCTCCACCTGCTCCTTCTTGGTCCTGGACAGCATGTTTTTCCTTTTGTTATATAGTTTTATTGCAGATGTCCACCAGATAGGTTTACTCTTCCTTGTGGAGGATGATTTTGTCCTGTCAGGTATTTCTGATTCCATGAATCTATATAAACGTTGTATAGTACTTTGGTGTAGACTTAGACATTGGTGCCAGTTCCTACAGAGGAGGAGGGGGCTGTGAAGCTATTTATACCATCCCTCAGAAGGTTGTAATCAGCTTTGGTAAAGTTTTTTTGTTTGACCCTAGCTAGAGGGTGTCAGGGGAGATGGTGACTTTGAAAATAACCACTTTATGGTCGGATCTTACCAGGGAGGATGATACTGTAGGGGTGCTGCAGTGGTTACTCATGTTGGTTAATACCAAGTCCAAGATGTTACTACCTCTTGTGGAGGTATCAACTAGCTGTTCCAAGGCATTTGCATTGATAAAATTGAGGAATCTCTGGGCATTTATGTTCTGGCATGAGTAGTTTGTCCAATCTATGGTTGGGTAGTTAAAGTCACCCAGGATCAGGGTAAAGTGTTGAATCTTGTTAGATTTGAAGGGGTCCAGATAGGTCGAGTGGCCATCTTGATCAAATGTGGGGGCCTGTAGCTAGCTATGATTTGAATAGGGGTCTTGTCAACAGCTAGCTGCACCTGGAGTGTCACCTGTCTGTCATATTGTTTGATTAGCCTGGAGTTGTGTGTGTCTTTAATATATATTGAAACTCCACCTCCTTTGGCTTTGTTGCTGACAGTTTGGGGCCTGAATATATGATAGGATGCGAAACCAGGTAAGAGTAGGGTGCTTTCCACAGCTTTGTACCAGATTTCTGTGACTGCATTTTCCAGGTTTAAGAATGCTTGCAATGAGTGCAGTTTCATGTTTAGACTCCTAGCATTTAGCAGCATGACCTTTAATTTGTGTTTTGTTGAAATTTTTATGTTGGTAGTGTCGACCTCATGATTCTTCCTAAAGAAGGCACTGTGGGGGAGGCAAGGGCCTTTGCCAGAAGCCTGAAGCCCAAGTGAGACAGATGCAGGCCATCTATAGCAAAGCATAGTGGTCTGTTGATCATATCTTCCCAGGCTGTCAGGTATTGGATCCCCCGGAATGACACCAGAAACTAAGTCAATTGTTAAAGTCAATCATTTTCTGTTTGTATTGAGGAATCATTCTGGATGACGGTAGAATGCTGCTTAAGGCTAGGGACATACTTGCCTGAGACATATATTCAGTGAGCTCAGATATGTTTGATGTTGTTCATACCAACATGGACTATGACGGAGTCATAACACTAAATGTTGTTGAGAGACTTGTGTGCATGGGTGATATGATGGATTCTGGCACCTGACAAACAACTAACCGGGACTTTCTCCTTATCCATCCAGGTGAGAGGCACATCTGTGTGTCTCACAATGGAGTCTCCTATGACTAATATGTTGGCTTTATGGGTAGGCCTTAGTGGTTGTGAGAAACAGATGTGTGGGCTATGAGTGGTATGTGGTGTGGAGGGTTTTGGAGTCCGCATGTGTTTTTGACTCTGAGGTCTCCTTTGTTTGAGTTTGTTTTTGTTAAGAATCTCCACATATGTCGGTGTATGTTGTGTAGTTGTGGGTGGTGTTTGAGGTGTAGTAATTTTGCCAGATATACTGGTTTGTGAGGGAGAGAGCATAGACTCTAGGTTCGTAATGTAACTGCATCTCTCACAAATTGTGTCCCTAGGTGGTAGTAATAGATGGTTGTCCATATACATGAGGCAATTGCTACACTGTCTCAAAATGCCCAAAGCAACAAGACTAGCAGGAGAAACCATAGGAAATTGTCCATCCATAGTTCTCAGAATCTGAGGGAGAGAGGCTGGGGAGATCTAAGGTGTAGATCTAAAGCCCAAGTGCTTAAATCAAAACTAAGAGGTTTAGAATAACACAATTTAAGCAGGCTAAAAACAAGCAGTAATAAATGCAGCAGAAAAGATGTAATTGAACACTTTAGAGAACAAGTAGCAGAAAAAGCAAGATGAAGTAATAGAGTAGGAGGAGGAAACACAAATAGTGTTTTTTTATAGCACTTCTGTCTTTTGTTGGGAGTACTTCTCTAGGAACTTTCTTTCTTTTGGCACCATGTTACAAACTGTAATGTAGACAGAGCTATGGTCATTGAGCAGATATATCATATATGCAATGCCTGCTATGGTGTGCACGTACCTATGTAATGATTGTGTCACCATTAGATAAAACCCTACCATACCCAGAGTCACAATACAGGTCCCCATAATGTCCCAGTAGGACAAAATGGAGATGGGCCATATTATTGCATGTGGCTATCATGTGCTCCACATATTTATACCACCCCAGTATCTCTTAAACTGTGTTCCAGTCACACCTCACATTTTTCTCTATGTTCATTACATGAAACAAATACAAAGACAGTATGCATCACAATACAGTCATGGATGTCAGTGCTGCATAACAGTGGTCATACTGCACCTTTCAAAGCCCTACAGACACTACCTAGTATGGCTGCTGTTACCCGGACCTCAGCCCCAATCTTAGGCATATATCATTGCCGACCTGCCTGTGCTCCTGACATAGTATCTGCTGGTGGCTATGGAACCCTCCCCAAAAAAACTCACTTCTAATCAGTCAATATCCATATCTGCACATGTCCTTTGCCTCCATACCCTGTCACATGCTTCATTCTTCTTTAATCAGTAAAGAGCTGTGGTTATGTACTGCAGAGCTTTGCCATACACCTTCATGTGTCCCCCACCTCCCTGTCAGCAGGTACATTTGGAACAACCTTCCTCCAACAACAGCAAAAGAGTAGTGCTCTTAACTACACATTCTCACCACATGTAACTTTTTCATGTACACCTACTAAAATCATTCTAAATGTGTCTTACCTCTACTGAGTAACTCCCATAATATCCACTACTATTCAGTTACTTTACCGCAATTTTATTTAGCTAAATAAGTACTGCAATGGCCACAACTGTTTTTTTTTTCTTCTAGTTGTGTGGCTTTTATTCTGGAAATTATGCTAGTAAACCAATTTAGGGTAAATGTCTCTGAATCACACTTTTAGCATAATGCATACCAGCCCTAGACTGCAAAATGAGTCTTGTGCCTGACCGTGCACATGTATAAATACCTGTGAGGCTGTGGGTTTATTAATCAGCCTCATAGCCCTTAGGAGCATTATAGTGGAAACATGGACAGGGCTATGGGCTGTATGAGGTTCTTACATTTAGGCCATTGCACCATCCACCCCCCCACCCCCCGGCACATAGTTCATTAACATGCAGTTATATGGCTGCATTGGTCTCCATAACACTGCTCTGCTGACCAAAGATGTACATTGTGTGTTTGCTGCAACAAGCAGAAATGTGACTCTGCTACTGGCTCTCTCTATATTGCAATTTGTGCAATGGCTATAACATCTGAGGGTGCTCAGTATGGAAGGGCTGACACATAGTGCAGGAAGAAAAAAAATATTTCAGTACCTCCTGCATAGGGACCAAAGGAGTACCAGCTGTGGGACAACTTTCATGAGGTTCCCCAATTTAAAGAAGATGTCTGTCATTGCCTTGTCAAGGTGGTGAGTGAAGCCACAGACATCACCCAGTCTGGTGAGCACTGTAGGCATACAGTAGATACAGTGACCTAAATAGGTGCCACCATAACTGAACTTCTTAGTCAATAGAAAGATGAGGTTAGAGAAAGGGCACCAGCATTTTATACTAAGTAGTACTAACAGGCAGTTACTTATAATTATTTTGGCAAAACTGTTCTGCCATATATGGGACATGTAAGTCTTAGATATCTCTCTTGATCTTTCTACTTTTCAGCATCAGATAAGCCTAGAGAACAACCAATTGATATGTTGGAGGAATCTGGCAAGACTCCCCAGGTATAGGGGGATTTATATACTATGATCCTATAGCGGCATAATTTTAAATGTCTACTGTGGTGTTCATTTTTCTATTGCTTTTGCTCAGATAACTACTGCATACAGCTTTTATATGGCTACTATAAGACATACCTTATCGATACACGTCAACCTATTGTACCATCCATCTTACGTTCAGAGATTGTTATCGCTGGCATACAATAATGACCATCAAGAGAGTAGGTGTTTCAACATCATCCAAGGTCTCATACTCAACTTCATACCTTAGTGTTTGATTTCCTACATTGCCATGTCCATAGTATTACAATGATGTCCTGGTCTGCCTGCCCAGAATTATTATTTCAGTGTCCAATCAACCTCCCCGCCAGTACCAATTTTATCTATTATACAATGCACATGCATCAGACAGGCTGACTGCTAATGTATACTAGTTTCTGTCTTTTTTCATGGTACATTACTGCCACCAGGTGTTTGAGACCTTTATCTGTGACATTTTTTTTTCTGTGACTGTGTCCCTATGGTATCATGCAGAACACTGTATGGCAAGCTTTGTATGCCACCTAATGATAGCTCCTATGGGCAGAACACTTCTGACCTCTACGTTTGTTCAGGCCGCCCTCCATAATACCTGTGGTCTTGCTTTGAAATGTATGTGCAGGTCAAATGCCGTAAACACAGAGGACTGGTTAGATAATTAATCCGGGCCTTTGTGGCACACTTACTGCTAGAGCACCCTTTTATCTTGCAGGTATATTGTAAATTTTTTGGCATTACATAATTAAAAGACTATAGCAGGACTGCCCCCGTACTACCAATGGACAGATGCAGTTAGCAAATGCTCTGTCCCATACATGGGTCCTATCAAATTATCTATGGTATGATCCCAGTTATTCTCATCAATATATAATTACTGTCCATGGGATGAGCAAGGCCAGTTACTAACCATATGGAATAGGTTATTCTGACCACAAAAAGGGAAATTGATTAGGCTTAAAATGGCCCAAAATGGCAGCTAGCGTAGTGATTACCTATAAACTTATAATAGCATTTTACTCTTTTTGGGAGTAGTCTTCCAGACAGGGTGGAACACATTAGTGGTAATTGAGTTTAGCATCATTGTCCAACATTAATACTGCTACATTTTCAGTACTGGTAGACTCTAAATTGCATGTGCATGCAGTTACTTATCTGTCATGTCCTTTGAACTCACTCAAGTGTATAAAGTCTTTATTTTATTTATTTTATTTTATTTATTTATTTATTTTACATTTGTTGACCGGGCTAGTCTAACTGGATACATGTCCATTTTCAGTAGAGGCCTGAGGAGAAAAGCTTCACTGTAACAGTCTAAGGTAACACACTAAGAAAAAAATATATACAAGAGGATAACTAAACTACTAAGCAGGAGTTCGCAACTAATTAGCATACAAAACAACAGAACAGCAATTAGTGAATCAAAAACACACAGCAACAACAGCAGTGTTTAAATACAGAATTGAACATTTTTTATAGCATCTAGACTTGGACTTGACCTATCATGAAGAAAAAAAGAACTAAATACTACCTGTGCAAGGCATTAGGTAGTGCAAAGTAAGTAGAGGTGATAGGAGGTAAAACATAAGCAAATTAAGTAGTGGTAATAGAAGGTAAAATCATAAGAAAGAGGAAGTCACAAGCTGAAGAGAGTCAAGGGGAAAACTTGTAGTGATGGGAAAGTCTTTGACAAGCAGAAATAACTTTTATATGCTGCAACAGTTAACACTGGACTTTGTTAAATAGTGAAGAAAATTAACTCTTTTATGTGGATTTTTTTTAACCAGTTTAGCTTTATTGATAAAAAAGCTAAAGATAACATTTCCAGAAAGAAAAATATATGTATGTAGTTTCTCTTTTCCAGAAAGTTCATGGTTTATAAATTGAATTCAAACATTCTAGAGAGCTTCTCCCTCTAACCTTACAAAAGAAAGGGAAATGATAAAATAATACAATAAAAGAACATATCTAAGCAACGAGTCCACCTAGAGATGTTCTGCAAAGTTCATATGTTCATGGGGTACTTTCTAGGCTATTGATCTGATCTGTAAGGATCTTAGGAATTCCAGCCTTACATTCACATGGTAGCTTTGAGTCCTAATATTTTATGCGCAAATAACCTAAAGGGGGCAGAACCAGTATATATATTGGGACATTTATATGTTAGTTCTGTCCATGAGGGACAAGGATATTAAGTTAGGGATGAACTTGCAGTTGCAATCCAATCATGCAAATTGCATTTGAATAGATTAAGAGAAGCACTCTGCTTTATAGGTTAATAGATTCATACTAAGCTAACTGCCCTTGCAAGCCATTTTAAGCCTAGCCAATTATCCCATGTGAGACTCAAACTCTGCACCTTGTGTTTGTAAGGCAAACACCTTAACGATTAGGCCACTCTCCCAACCCTCTGGAATGGAAGACAGTTCCATAGAAGCAGAATTCTCTGTGATACATACCTATCCCTCCAATATGTTCAAGTTATGTTGTAAAAAGGATTGAGATCCCTTGCGCAGATATCTGTGCCACCTGTGGACTTGCGAATGTGTAATAGATCTGACTAGATAGGCTTTGAGATGGTCCAAACAGTTGTTATGATTTAGGCCCTTAATTTTCTCAGTAAGGAAATATTGTGGTAATTCCAGTTGTGAAAAGTATTTGGGCAAATACATATTGAAAGGGTCATGATACTTAATGATCCGCCTAATAAGTGCAAAATACAGTGAAATAATTGCATCCCAGAACATGGATGTCATACTTTTATATATAAGCTGTGAGATGGAAAAGGACGTCTTTTTTATATTGGATGCATAGGGATCAAACAACAGTTTATTGACATAGTTTTCCAAAATTCTTAATTATAGGATCTCCTTTTAAGGTGTGTTGTTTAATGTGATAGTTACAAAGGCAGTCATTCTTGCTGATGGATACAGTTATAAATATCTTGATATTTAGTTTTAGACCATGATTTTGACACTAGCAATTTTCTTGGGACAGGATCTCTTGCAGGTTCATGGCATCCTCCAGGGAGTTTATGATGGCAACAAGTTTGCTGTCATCTGCAGACTTTGTCAGCTACAAACCCTTAACATTAGATTTAACCTCTGAGAAGTAAATGCCAAGGAGGAATGCTATAACTACTAAAGCCTGAGGTGCACCACTAGTGACAGGTGCTTTGGAGGAAGTAGAGCTTTTCAACCTTATTTCCTTAGTTATATTTGTGGTGAGCCAATTCTGAGTTACCTGGGGATTTGTATTTTGCTTGGAGAGTTTATCTATGATACCTGAGTGCAGGATGATGTTGCATGCCTTTGGAAGGTCTAGATATGAGGTGTGTACTAGTCATCATCCACTGCTGCAGTAATTTCTTTCAAAGAAGTAGACCAGCTTACATAGGGAGGATCTGCTCTTGACAAGTCTGAACAGGCTGAAGTTGAAAGCCAAAAGTTTATATATATATCCCTATTAAGTCCATAATGATCCTTTCCAAAGTCTTAAGATTAGGCTAGATATAATGAGTCTATAATTATACAGGGCTGTTGAAGCTCTACCTTTGTTTTAGAGAATCACTGTAGCTCTCCTCCAGTAATCTGATAGGAAGCCTGTTTCAAGGCTGATACTGAATAGCTTCTGTATGGGGGGGGGGGCTGACAAAGTCATGTTTTAGGCTAACCAGAAGTAGTGTTCTTGGTCTTAGATAGTGCCCTGAGGAGTTGTTCTTGGGGGATTTTGGTGGGGTGGGTGGTAGGTGCAGGTCTGTGATCTGATAATATTGTGAGGGGGGGGGTTGAAGTATGAACTAAATTTGTCTGCTAGTCGATCGGTAATGTCCTCTGGGTCTGTGTATGTGATATTTACTATTAACTCTGCATGGTGCTGGACATAGTTTCTAAGGTTTCTAATATAACTAAAGAAGGTTTTGTTGTTATCCTTCACCTGGGTGGCTATTTTTATCTAATATCTTGCTTTGATTCATTTGATCAGGGCCCAGAATTCCTTGTTTAGTTTAGAAAATAGCATTTTGACATCTTCAGAGCTAAATGTATTTTTGCATGCAATGAGATTTTTTTGTTATTATACAGCCTGTTTATATTAGGATTCCAGCATAGGGGGTTATTTTTGAATTTTGTGTATTTATTTCTGAGAGGAACAAATGTGTATATAAAGTTATTTGCATGTGCATAGAATTTGGTAGTAAAGGACTTCACATCAGCAGTGGGGGGTCATCAAGATGAAAGAATCTTTTGATTTTTTCCAGTTATCACTCAGTTTTAATAAATAAGCCTTGGCATAATCTGTGAATACAGACACACTGGATGTTTTTCCAGGTTTCAGTCTTATGGGGAACTGAACTGATTTGTGGTCTGATTTGACCAGGGAAAAAGCTACAATTGATGGGGAGCAAAGCTGCCCCATTATGGAAAGGAAAAAATCCAGGATTTTGTCACCCCTGGCTGGGATGTGGATTTACTGGTCCAGAGAATCTGTATTGAAGAAGTCCAGAAAATTTTGGGCATACATATTTGAGAATGTATATATCTCCCAGTTTATGAGGGGGGGGGTAGATGAAGTCTCCTAGGAGAATGGTGCTTGGCGTAATCCACAGGGATTGCATACTAGCAGGGTGTGGGCTGAGTTGGCCACAGAGGGGGTCCTGTGGTCAGCTATGATATAATAAGGGACTTTGTTAAAAGTAACTTAGATGTCAAGGAATTCTAGGTCATATCTCGTCTAAGAAGCCTAGAGGTATTTTTTTAAGAATATGAAGACACCAGTACCTTTAGTGCCTTCATCTAGTGTGGCGGGCTTGAGCGTGTGGTGGGCACTGAAACCTTCCACTGATGTATTGCTCTCCTTGGTCTTAAACTAGGTCTCTTTGATGATGCATATATTTATGTTTTCCTGAGTAAGGATTGCTTGTAGAGAATGGAGCTCTTTGTTAAGTCTCCTAGCATTGAGCAGCAATACCTTAATCAGGAGTTTGGTTTATTATGTTGAAGGTTTTAGAAGACTGACATTGCCTAAAATGGCACTATGGAAGTAGACAAGGATTTAGTTAATATGTGAAAGCCTTGGGGAGAGAGGAGCATGCCATCCATGGCATGGCAGTTAAAACTAGCTACCATCTCCTGCCAGACTGATATATGTTGCACCCCCTTTAAATGACACCAGAAGTTAAGGCAATTCATCAAGATAATAATCCTTCATTCATATTGTGGCATTATTCTTGGTGGTGGCAGAATGCATCTCAAGTCTAGGTTCATAGCAGCCTCAGAAATGTATTCTGAGAGCTCGATCATGTGTCTCTTTGTATGTTCTAAGATGTACGCCTCGAGTCATTCACATCCATGTGCATTATGACTGTGTCATATGTGTACTTGTGGTGCGAGGATTTCGTTGCTTTCATGATGTGGCAATATTAGTGATGATAGGCAGCTGACCATGATTATCTCCTTGCATAACATGGTGGCGGGTGCATCAGTGTATCTTACTATGAAGTCACACATGACTTGTATGTTGGAGCGTCTGGAGGTTTAACTTCTGGGCTGCTGAAATGAGTCAGTGTATGCAACTCATAGATGTGTGTTTCATGTTGGGTGTTGCATGTGTTTTTTTTTTTCTTCGTTGAGTTTGCTGAGGGTACTTGTTTCTTTGATTACTTTTAGGAAGCATGTGTGGTTTAGGTAGCTTACCTTTAAGAACCTCAGAATACGAAAGTCTATGTGTTTGGTCTGTGCTGTGTGCACTCTGTTGATTATGGTTTTCTGTGATACTGACAACCTACTTGTTATTTGTTGTGGCTTCATGTGTGAGCTTTGACTCCAATAACATTTAACTACATCTCTCATACACTGTGCACACTGTATTAAGTAGTAGGTGGTTGTCAGGAAACATAAGATAGTCACTACATTGCAATAGGTTACCCATTTCAAACAAGCTGGCTACAGAGATGGTTGGAAAGTGCAAATCCATGGTTTCAGGTGCTTACTAATGTATGCTGTAGGGGAGTTGCACCTAGGGGTTTGGAGATGATTTACTGGAGGTGGTATCTGTCTAAAACAAACATCTACAGCATACATTAGTAAGCACCTGATGTTTGCTGTAGGGGAGTTGCACCTAGGGGTTTGGAGATGATTTACTGGAGGTGGTATCTGTCTAAAACAAACATCTACAGATGAAGAACAATGTGTCATCTAGCTCAAATCACACCCTTTTGTGCAACTGCTGACTACAGTAAACTCTCAGTTAACCACCCCAGACAGCTTGGTAGATGCCAGATAACTGTAGTTTATGGTTACTTGAGAGTTACTATTAAAACCGGCCTGACTAATACTGTACCTTATACTATTCATTTGTTTTGACTTGTTCTTAGGTTGGGGAGAGAGGGAATTTATTTCTATCTTCCTTTTTAAAATTTTAAAGCTCCAAAAACATAAGATATGTTTCTGCACAGGGGGACAGAAAGTGCAACACATCAAAAAATTGTACTGTATTTCTTCAATTTTTTTTATGGTTGCTTAAGTTCTGGCTAACTGAGAGTTTGCTGTATTTAAACCAAGGTAAATTTGGAAGATCAGGTTGTTTAGAGAAAGATAAGGCTGTAAATACCTATGTCTATTTAGTGCAATGTGCCACCTTGATGAACATTGGCAATATCACCCCAGATCACCCTATTTATAACACGGAAAAAAGTAATAAAAACTCATTAGAGCACACTAACCAATAGCACGATTCTTGAGTTTCACCACAGCAGCAAATAACACCCCAAACTAGTCTGGGAACCTTCTTCTTCCATGAGAAAGAGCCAATAAACTAATCATTAATTTAGCCAATCACTAGGTTAGCAAAAAATGACAAATAGTGATGATTCTTCTATTGGCTGCTGCCTGGCCACTACTAGTGCTGGTATCACTGCAACTACACTTAGTTAGGAATCAGTGTCCCTTTGATCCTCCTCTAACCAGAAGCAAAACAATAGTACTAATCCCAAGTTGGTTGCTAAGAAGCAGGTGACAGGATCTTGAGACATTACCAGTCTCTTCCCTAGTGTTCTATGGGTGTGTAGGTTTGTTGCAACTTTTTCCTGGTAGATTCCCTGGATAGTACCTACTACAGTGCAGTGCAAGAGACCTACGAAGCTCAAACTGGTTGATAAGAACAAGATGGCAGGCTGTTTGGTGATCAGCATGTATTCTGTGTGTTTGTAAGCTTGTTGCAGCTTTCTCCTGGTAGATTTCCCAGATAGTACCTACTGCACTTCAGTGCAAGAGAGCTAAAATGAGACCAGTCAGAGAAGTCCCATACACACTGCTTAGTCTGAGACAGTGAGAAATCAATGTTTCAATGCTTCTTCTCACATCAGGAGCAAAACAGTAACATCAATCCCAAGCCGACACCCAAGAAATAGCTATCCGTCATTCCAGTGGTTCATATTCTCTAAGAAGGCTAAAAATTTCCCTGAGCTCCTTCTGAAAAAAGTGAAAAACAGAAGCATTAATCACAAGCTGATTGCTAAGATGTATTTTTTAGGCCACCAGTGATTTGTAGGTTTGCCCAAATGTTTGTGAATTCAAAATTAGAATGGAAGAAAATGGATTAATACTCTTATGTATTGCAATGTATACTCAAAAGTGAGATGATGTGAAAGAGAAAGAAAGAGTAACTGAAGTTTTAACAGCATAAGGGGTGCACCTTCTTAGTTTGAACTTCTACTGCTCACTAGTACGAGCACACAAGGTGAGATGGAGAGGAGCTTCCAAAGTAAAAACTACAAATGGTCAAGGCACTCAAGTACCACTGAGTTTAAACAGCACAACAAAAAAGGGTGCATGCCTGGGTAGGTGTGAAACTGAGTCACAAATCAGCAGCAGGTCAGTGTCAGCTCCAAAATGTTAAAACTTTTTCTTTTTCTGCTAACCTTAAATAATAATTGTTAATTCTCACCTCCTCCCACAGATGACCTCACCTTAATCTTTTTGCAGTCAGAACAGGGAAAAGAAAAGACATATTTCCTAATTTGCCTTAAATACTTATTTTTAAAACTTCAAGATAAAAAACAAATGTAAAATACAGCAAATGTAAAGAAAAATTCAAGAGTAAAATAATTAAAAAGAAATCAAAATTGCAAACCTTAAATGTACAATTCAGTAGTAGTCTCACAACAGCATCAGGTCAGTGGCAGCTCCAAATAATTCAAATATCCCAGGATTCCAGCGATAATAGCCTTTGCATCTATTTGTTTTACTAAATCTTACAGGAGTACAACTTTAATATCCCATAACCTATAAACCAATAATTTGTAATAAAAATATAGGAATTCATTTTTCAGTCTCATATCATCTGACCTCATGAATGTTATTCTTACTATTTCAACAACTGATTTAGAAGCTATCAAATAAGTCACAATTCAGCATAATTGTTTTCAAAATAGTTTACATCTTGAAGGACTCACATATGCATTAGAAAGAAAAAATATTAATACCTATGTATTCATATCAGATAGGTATTTAAATAATATTTTGGTCGTTTTAGCATTCTGCCTAGAAAAATGTGTTTGATTTCCTTTTGATTTGTACCTGCTGTTTTCAATAAATTTGGCAGGAAAAATGTTCCCTTACTTCCCCAGTCATATTCTTCTGGTCTGCTGAATGTGAAGGCTTTCCTGATATTTGGATGCATTTCTCAGTAGGGTAGCTATAGCTGCTTTCAGAAGAACAGAAATCAGCAAAGCTCATTTTAAAGCTCGCTCACTGCACTACTAAGAGCAGAAAATCCTCAATATTTTTTATTCTCATGGACTAAATGTTTTTAAGGAAAATAGTGTGTGGAATATTATCTTTTAGAAGTATGAAAGTGGCTTCCTAATACAAAAAAAAACAGAAGGCAATAGTATTTGTGTTGTATAATTGAACAGTAGATTAAAATTATTTTTAAACTGCCTACACTTTGGCACCATCATCTTGTTCAGAAAATCATGGGATTTGCATATCTACATCTTAAGCCCAGATCTTGCAAATCCTATTCTATGCCTCAGTGTGAGTTTTATACAGGCTGCATTTTACTGTGGTATTGCTCTACAATTCTTAACCAAATCCTACAAATTTATTTTATACAAAACATAATCAGTCAGCCATTAAAACCTCCAACATTAGCAAATGCAACATTTCCTGTTATAATCATGTAATACTGCCAGCCCAGCTGTATGGAATTTTGTAAATAATTCTATGTCATTTGTGAATATTGATATGATTTATACAGAACTGGACTATGTCATGTGTGAATATTAATATGATTTATGCAGAACTATATGTTATGTACTGAGCTTCAGGAATGTAACCACAACATACCCTGCTGGAACATAGAAGACTGACTTACAAAACTTCAAGAAAATAAATTGAAATGAAGTGCTTTACGATGTGCTATAAAAGTTAGTTAATGCAGCAAGGAAAGAAAATGTCTAGAGCTAGAACTTCTTTCTATTGTTTTGAAACTGAAATAATTACTAGAAACAGAAATAATTACTAGGTTTCAAATGTAAAAGTGTTTAATTGTTTTACGACTTCTAGTTCTCAGCAAACTTCTGAGAGAGATGTACTTCTCACACAGAGATTTTAAAATTATGTTAGTTTCTGTTAGCCTGGGAACTGAAAGCAGGTGACAAACAGTGATGTCATCCAAGCTGACCCAGCAGTAATGTTTGATAGTAATTTAAGAACTCTCTCAGAAGGAAACGGTGTGCATTTTGTATCTTGTCTTGGATCTAGAAGCATCCACTCATCATCAGCACTACATCTGCACTTGCCATGCTAATAATAAGTAGCTAAGGAAAAGTAATTTCTTTTAGATATAGATAGGAATATAGTAAAGATTAGTTTAGATGTTTTCTGTATTTATTTGAGACTGTCATGCAATGTTGTTTTAAAATATTTCCTGAGATTCTGAACTCTGAAGTAATTGTGTCGATTGAGTATTGTCATGTTATTCTATTATTTATTATTAACTATATTTAAACCTACATTTGTGGCTGATATTTGTGAGACATAGTTAAGCTCTTAGGGTACTGGCATATGTATTTCGTGACACTGTACAGGCCACTCCTAAATAGCCTTGCTCTTGGTCACACCATTTGGATAATAGTAACATTGCACAGTAGGATAGGTCTCCCTTTGGGAAGGGCCTTAAAGTAGCTGATAATGGGTTCTGGTGGCAGTCATAACTACCTTTTGGTCTGAGCAGAAGGGGCATAGCTAGTAAACCTGTGCCAGCCTTTCCCAGGTATGCGTTTGTGTATAAATCAAATCTCAAAGTATGTATGTGTGTCAGCTACTTGGGCAGGGGCGCAAAGCACTGGATGGACAGAGAGAGTGTTGGGAGGACTTGGCTTGGAACCCTGGCTAAGAGGTCAACTCTACAGCATGCCAGTGGGGAGTCTTAGTTTAGATGTTTTCTGTATTTATTTAAAACTGTCCTGCAATGTTGTTTTAAAATATTTCCTATGATTCTGAACTCTGAAGAAACTCTGTTGATTGAGCATTATCTTGTTCTTTTATTATTTATTATTAAATATATTTAAACCTATCTTTGCGGCTGATATTTGTGAGACATATTTCAGCTCTTAAAGTACTGGAATATGTATTTGGTGACACTGTACAGGCCACTCTTAAATAGCCTTGCTCTTGGTCACACTTCCCATTTGGATAATAGTAACATTGCACAGTAGGATTGGTCACCCTTTAGGATGGGCCTTAAAGTAGCTGATAAGGGGTTCTGGTAGCAGTCATAACTACCTTATGGTCTGGGCAGAAGGGGGCATAGCTAGTAAACCTGCACCAGTCTTTCCCAGGTGTGTGTTTCTGTATAAATCAAATCTCAAAGTGTGTATGTGTGTCACCTACTTGGGCAGGGGCATGAACCACTGGTTGGACAGAGAGAGTGTTGGAAGGACTTGGCTTGGAACCCTGGCTAAGAACTCAACTCTACAGCTGTGCCAGTGGGGAGTCTTACTGGGGATCTGGAGAAAGAGGGAGAAACCAGCCCCAGACTGACTGTGATGTCTGTGTGCTCTTATGGGAAATTGTACTTTACTGTGTGTGTACTTGTCATCTTCCCATTGTGTACATCCCTCACTGTTGCCAGTGGTGAGGATTGAGACTCCTTGATTACTGGGCCAGTGTGGGGGCATCACAAATCTAATGATCAATTATACATTATCATTTCACATACAATTCTGTTTCATTCATTCATTCTAAATAGCATTTAGAGTTAAAATGATGTCCACCTTCAAATAACATAAACTCACATCTCTCTAGTGTCAAACTAAGATACAGTAAAAAATAACTAAATAAATAAAACATGGGTAGAAAGAGTGCATGGGTTTATCAAAGCATAAAACAAAAGTAAGCACTGTTTTCCAAAATATAGAACTTTTTCAGATTACTGAAAAACAGTTCACTCAAGCTTTTAGAACACTTTTCAATGTCATCTGACTTAAACAATGACACTATTGGTTACACAAAATAATGAATATATTAATGCTCTATTTTTAGAAAACCTGCTAGTTTACTGACATTCAATCCCAGTGGTTCTGCTAGTTTATTGACATTCAATCCCAGTAGTTCAAAGGCATCCATGTTTACCTGCCAGATAAACTCTTTCCATTCTAAAAACATATTGATATCACAAAGTCTTTCACTCAATTTCAAATGTTCTAAAACAAAACTAGGTAAATTTCTTAAACCCTTATACTGTGTTGCATGTTTGCAAAGTGTACTACTTTCTTTTTTGTTTTTGATATCTCTCACATGTTCTATTACTCTTTCTCTAAGAGACCTAATAGTCTTCTGCACATAAAAACGCTCATACATAGTCCATTGAGAATGATACACTATGTAATAAAAAGTACACCAACAACCATATCTTAAAATACATTGTTTACATAATGACTGGAAAATATAAATCTGCATTGTTTACAATTGAAACAGGGTTATAGGTTCATAGGTTCATCGGTTGATACTAGGCTATCGGCCCTAGGGCCTATACAAGCCTAGCCATAACAATTCCCTGGCTATTTCTTCCCACAATATTTACTTCCCTGGACCCCTGTCTAGCAGGGTGACTGATGTGATCCCCGGGGTGAATTTCCTATCTGCCATCCTATCGTCAAGGTTCCTTTTGAAGAGGACCAAAGAGGTGCTCTGCTTGACATGTATGGGCAGTGTATTCCAGAGTCTGGGGAGTCTCTGGGTCCGGAACCTATCCCTCCAGCATGTTTTGTTCATTGTGATGACAAGGTTTAGATCCCTGGAGCGTCTAACTCTGAGGGACTGGGATTTCTTTAGTATAGCTGTTTTTTTATAGACGGTCAGCATAGGGCATCTGCTTTAGGGCTGTGATTCTTATAGGTTCATAAAATAATCAGCCCTTGCACGTCTCAATCCCTGCACACTATAGCCAAAGCAATTTACCATTAAGCCATTTCAGATGTCTTAATGACCTTTGCCTTTCTGCATATTCACTGAAATAGAGAAATTCATTCCTTTCAATATAAGATTCTAGAGTCCTAGGTTAAGGTTTTTCCCACACTATTTGACCATCCTTTTTACTGTATGCCAACACTTTCCAACTACTGGAGTTTGAATCCTTAATCTGTCTTGCTTGACTAGAAAAGGTTACAACAAAAGGTACTTGATCTGATGCTTACTTCTTGACCACGGAATCCAAACCTAAAGTAATGAGGACAAATTTATTTTCATAAACCTGTGTAAGCTGCATTTATGAGATCCACTGATTTCTTTTGTACTGTTGCTTACCTTCAGTTTTGCAACATCCTTAATTTCTTCTGCGGTTATTGGAGACTAAGCTCCAAACTCCCCTTGCTATTATCAGGCATCTCAAACATCTTCAGTAAGAATCTGCCTATAGTTCCTAATATATTTTTATTACCCCTGTTTCATTATCACCCTCTCCTATTGACAATACCCCATCTTTTCTTTCGACTTGATAGGCTCTTTGGATTAGATCTTTTAACAGTTTATGTTTGTATTCTGTGAGTGGCCAGTCTTTCAATTTAGCATCATCATTGTGTACCACAGTGAGGCGGAGCCTAGACAGTACAGATAATCCATGTCCAACCAGCTTATGTTCATTATGTATATTTAATCACTCATTTATTAATTTTACCTGATGCAGTCTCTTTTCACCCATATTTGTTCCACTATTTCATATCAGAGCCTGTTTTTTTTGTTTTCTCTAACATCTGTCATTTTCTCCCTTAACCTTATTTCAGTATCATTTGTTACAACATTTTCATTTCTATCACCTCCTCATCTATTATTGTTGTCCTGTGCCACAAATCTTGCATGTTTTCTACTTGAACTAATTTACTTATATACCCCAGTTACTTTTAATTACTTTCACGACAGATTGCTTTTCTCTTATCACACCAATCCATTATATTCAACTTTACACTAGGCAGTACATGGCTAGGAAATAAATTAAACTAGTCTCATAACTATCATTATGAAGAATGTAGTTTAAAACTGATCTACTGACATTTAACTTGCAATTATAGTCCAAGAGATTTTCAGGGAATAATTTTGACCAGTTACAGTCTCCCATCACATATCATATTATGCCATTTCTACACTCTTATTTCTTACCAAATTAAGGTTATGTCTTCTACCCAGTATTTTTATTTATTGGGTGGAGAGCTTATATGCCCTGCACATGCAGCACTCCCCATCTGCATGGCAGTGATGGGAAGAGATGGATGATAGTAGGTCATTGCATATACAAACATCTCAAGCAGTCTCTGTAATGCAACAATTCACCTGACTGTTATTAACTAGTGACATGCAGCACATACACACACACACACACACACACACACACACACACACACACACACACACACACACACACACACACACACACACACACACACACACATAGTACCAGCCCACTGTGACATCTCCATGTTACCAAATTTGTCATCTTGGTACATTATCACTCCGGCAGACATTTTAATTCCCAGGGTTCCCCCTCTGGTTTCCATAAGAGTGCACTTTTGCAGGAAACAACTCACATCATCCACAGGAAAGGAAAATGACCACTGACTACTCATGCCTAATTCACTATTTTAATCTGGTCATCCATGTCATAATTAGTCTTAGATGTCCAAATTGTTCCATTTACATTATGAAGGCAAACACTCATATCACTATACCCACCATCTGCCTTTCTTTGGAATTTTACTATCTTAAATATACAGACTGTCAGATTGTCTTTCCAATGTTAATCCAAGCAAACATTTCTTGTATAACACTTTTAAATTCATGTGGTCGCATCTGCTTCCATTTTTATACCCCTGTTTTTATTTTCCTTAATATGAATACATTTTCATAAATCTTCACCTTCCTAAAACTCTATACCCAGAGCTTTTAATGCTTGTAATGTCAGACATAATTGGACTAGTTGGTTTCATACAATTATCTTATTCCTTGTGACCCTTCAGTTTTAGTTATCACTCTGATTATGCTGGTCTGTCACTTCACTTTGCTGCTATTGCTACCTCTCAACCTTCATAGCTCATATGCCCTTTTCTCATTTTCATTCTGTACTTTTATCTTCTACATCTCACTTAGTCATTTCACCATGATAAATATCCATTTAGTAATTATTCTTCATCTGTTGCTAAAGTGATTTTCTTTTCTTGTCACACATTTGGTTTCTCAAATTTTGTATCTCATGGACAGGTACTCAATATACTGAGTGAAATTAATCTTAATACAAATGGTAGTTTGACCAAGAGCAAGGCTATTAGGTGTTCATAGGTTCATAGGTTCATAGGTTGGTACTAGGCTATCAGCCCTAGGGCCTATACAAGCCTAGCCATAGCAATTCCCTGGCTATTTCTTCCCACATTATTTACTTTCCTGGACCCCTGTCTAGCAGGGCGACTGACGTGATCCCTGGGGTGAATTTCCTTTCTCCCATCCAATCGTCAAGGTTCCTCTTGAAGAGGTCCAAAGAGGCACTCTGCTTGACATGTATGGGCAATCTATTCCAGAGTCTGGGGAGTCTCTGGGTCAGGAACCTATCCCTCCAGCATGTTTTGTTTATTGTGATGACAAGGTTTAGATCCCTGGGCGTGTAGCTCTGAGGGATTGGGATTTCTTTAAGTGTAGCATGTCCAACAGCTCTGGGTTTGACATGGCCTTGTATGTTAAGCAGAGATCGCCTCTGAGTAGGCGATATGCGACAGAGTATAGCTGGAGTTTTTAAGGCGGTCAGCGTGGGGCATCTGCTTTAGGCCTGTGATTCTTTTAGTGAGGTATTTCTGAGGCCTTTCCAGTTGTTGCAGATGTCTTGAGAGGTACATACCAAATGGGGCGTTGTATTCTATAATGGGTCTAATGAGGGATGAGTACAGTGGGACAATGACCTCCTTTTCTCTGGATGAAAAGCCCTTCGTGATGAGGTGTGCCACATAGAAGGATTTCCTGACTGTTGTGGCGATGTGGTTATCGAAGGTGAGACCACTGTCCACCTGTGTCCCTAAGTCTCTTATCACACTTTCTGTGTTTAGTGTACTGCCAACTATATGGTAATTCATGGATACATGTTTTTTTTCCCAAAGGGGATAACAATACATTTCTTGGCATTGAGCTTGAGCCCATGGCTCTGGCACCAAGCATCTGTTTCTGTAAGGCCCTTTTGTAGAGTATCCACATCATTCAATAATCGCTCCCAGTTTGCAGTCATCTGCAAACTTTGTTAGCCAGAGTCCCTTAGTGTTGACCTGTACTTCAGAGAAGTAGATGCCAAACAAGAGCGGCCCCAGGACTGAACCCTGAGGTACTCCACTTGTCACTTGTCGGGAGCTGGATTTGGAGTCGGCTACTTTTACAGTGTGGGTTCTATCAGTAAGCCATTTAGCAACCCATTGGGTGACATAGGGATTAATACCCAACTTAGTAAGTTTATCTATGATTCCAGAGTGGGGGATGGTGTCAAAGGCCTTGGCAAGGTCTATATAGGCTGTGTGGACCACCTTACCCTTGTCCATGGCTCTGGAGACTGATTCAAAGAAGTCAATCAGGTTCAGGAGACAAGATCGGCCCTTCACAAACCCAAACTGGGTGGGGTCCAGTGTTTGAAGGTTGCCAATGTCTTTGTTTATAAGTTCCATGATAATACGCTCCATGGCCTTGCAGATAAGGCTTGTCAGACTGATGGGACGGTAGTTTCCGGGATCCAAGGTGGATCCCTTGTGGATTGGGATAACTGTAGCTCTGCGCCACTCAGTGGGCACGAAACCTGAGGTGAGGCTATGATTAAACATGACACTTAGGTGAGGTGCCAGTTCATATTGTAGTTCATGTAGTACACAGCCCAGGATGTCATCTGGTCCCATGGATGCTGTATTCTTGGCTTTAGAGAGTGCATTTTGTACCTGTGTGGCCGTTATTACTGGAATTTGGCAATCTTCCGGTATTGAGATGGGCCATTTAGGGGGTGAGAGGGGTGAAGTTGGCACTGAATCGATCTGCCAGGATATTGGCAATATCCTTTGGATCAGTATATTTATTGCCATTCTGTTTTAGCTCAGAGCAGATCTGAGCATTGCCACTTAGATTCTTGACATAGTTATAGAATGCTTTGTGGTTGTCTTTGGAATCTTTGGCAATTTTATTTTCATAACTAGCTTTGGAGGATTTTATGAGGCATCTCAGTTTCTTACTGAGGCTAGTAAGGGAGTTTTTTGCATTCTGGGATTTTCCTCTTTTCTGCAAAAGTTTCTTCCTTTTGTTGTAAAGTTTGTTTATGGCAGGGGACCACCAGATTGGCTTCCTTTTTTTGGAGGAGAGCATCTTGGTTCTATTTGGGGTGGCACGATTCATGCATGAGTGGATGTGCTCGTACAGTGCCTTAGTGTAGGATTCAGCAGTTGAACTTTCAGTTCCCGTCTGCATGGGTGTCATGAAGTTTGTCACTTCTGACTTGAGTAGCATGAAGTTGGCTTTGGAGAAGTTTTTTATGGTGGGTAGCCCATACAGTGTCACCAAATAGATATGCTAATACTCTCAAAACTTAAATATCTCTACAAAGATCAGCCACAATGAAAAGTTTAAATATATTTAATAATAAATATAAAAGACCAAGAAAATAAAAAGCATATATTCAGTGATATCAGAGTTTAAAATCACAGGAAATATTTAAAATAACATTGAAGGACAGGCTTAGACAAATAAAGTAAAACAATATCTAAACTAAGCTTCACTATATTCCTGACAGAATCTAAGACAATTACTATTCCCTACTTACTTAATAGATCAAGGCAGATGATGTGGTGAATTGTCCTTCTTGTTGCCAGGCCCAAGACAGAATACAGAATGCTCAGTCTAACTAAAGGACTTCTCAAAATAATATGTAAAATATTACTTCTGGGATAGCTTACAGAATGACATCACTTCTGGTTATCTGACTTCTACTTCCTATGCAAACCCCCCATTGCTGGAAGCTGGCAGGATTTAGCACCTACCTGTAAAAATACATATGCAAGGGCTTTTGCTCAGATCTGTGGCAGGTGCTAGAGGTCATAAAACAATTTCATACCTCCATGCTTCCAGAATAGTAATTAGTTCACCCCAAAGACAATACAGAAAACTTTCTAGTAGAGACTTTGTGTCTCTGGCTGCAATGAAACCTGTGAGACAACATCTTTATTTTAAAGTTTGCTGGACTGTGGTTAACCTTCAGTTTCCTCTGTTAAAACATATATATATATTTAAACAGTTACAATTTTACATGTACGTTTCTGTTCTTTCCAGTAGGGCACACTGTGGATACATTTCAAACGCAAGCACCTTAAAAACACCTTTTCATCAAAAACTTCTGTACAAATCGGTTTGATATACACATGACATATAGTTCTAATACATTTGTAACCAAAGGATCTTGTATAAATCAGTTTGATATTTACAAATGACATATAATTATTTGAAAAATTCCAGCTAGCTGTGCTGGCAGTACCTCCTATCATCACACATAGTGTAACTTTTGATTTCCATATGACATCCAAGGCTTCTTATGTGTCAAATATTTTTTCTTCACATGTTACAACTATATAGCTCTTACTGAATCACTGTATTATGTTTTCTCTGTTTAATTTCTCCAAGTCTTTTTGGTTTCTAATACCATGATGGAAATGGACCACATTCCTCTGTTGAAGTATGATTAAAGTTAATGAAATTAGTATTATTTCAATCTTTGATTTTAGCCAAAAGTGCTCTTCTCAGCACCCTCACTGTGCCCAGAATTGACTCCTACTGTGATTCATATGGAGTTACATGTATTAGTAATATATCTAAATATGACTGTAAATTATTTTTTTATGAGACCCATTGCTGCTACTACTATTAGTACTGACTGGATATCTGTGCTCAGAGTTTCCCTCATTTTTCCCTGCAAATCCTGGTATTTTATTATTTTGTTTCTCTCTGTGCAAAAGACACTGTAATCACAGGGTGTAGCAATTTCAATGATCAAAGCTACTTTTGTCTGCTTTACATGGACTGCTATATCTCCTTTTCTCACATCTATTTTTTGAACTGCTGGTAATGGGTGATTCTGTGTGATATAAACTTTATCATTCTCTATAATGCTTTGTGGCTTGTGTTTCCAGTGCTTCTCAGCTACTTCAATATTGGAATGTTTGCACAATTGCCAGTGCAACAGTCTTGCCACATTATTATGCCCTTCAGTATACAGGCTCTCTGCCATGGGTGTGTCACACCCAGCAACAAGATGTATGACTGTTTCCAGTTCTGTTTTACAGAACCTGCATTTGTCTGTTTCTCACAGTTTCATGGGAGATTAATAGACTAATGGCTTTGGGGCCCTTACAAGCCTGGTTAGTATAACCCAATTTTACCCAATATAGAGCCTCAAGGAGCAAGAGGATGGAGTGTATTTGTGCCTGCGCATTGAGTATCTCACAGATTGCGCCTGTCTATAAGGGGCACAGGCACTACCCCAAGTGTGAATTTGTGATTCCCCATCCATTGATCCAAACTGCATTTGAAGAGAGCCAGGGAAGGTCTCTGCTTAATGTGAGTAGGAAGCCTGTTCCAAAGAAAGGGCAATTTCTGATGAGACACATATCTGTCTCTCCAGAATGTTTTGTTTGAGTCACTGACTAAGTTTAGATCCTTAGATTGGGTGACTATCATGATTTTTGACTTGCAGATGTGTTGCAGCTCCATCAGGGCTGGATTTGTGAGTGCCTTGTAGGTCAAGCATAGGTCACCTCTTAATAGTCAGTAGGAGACAAAGTAAAGGCATAGGGCTTTTAGTCTTTCCACATAGTTCTTGTTATTTACACCCTGTATTTTCTTTGTGAGGAACCTCTGATGTCACTCAAGCTGGTGTTAGTGCCTAGTCAAGTACATGCCATATGGCACATTGTACTTGACTATTGGTTTAATAAGGGCTGAGTAAAGCAAGACTATAATTTCCTTGCATCTGTATGTCATACCTTTACTTATAAGTTGTGTCACATAAAAGGATTTCCTTACCATTGTGGACACGTCAGTCCAAGTTCAGGCTACTATATATTTGCATAGCTAGATCTCTCACCTCTGTGTCCACTATAATTAGCATGCTATTGATGTTGTAATTTTCAGAGGTATTTGACTTCCCAAAGGGTATGATAATGCATTTTTTTGCATTTAGTTTTAGGCCATGACTCTGGCACCAATCATTTGTTTGATCTAGATCCTCCTAAAGTATATCTACATCATTGAGGGATTCAATGATTGCCTTTAGCTTGCAGTCATCTGCACACGTTGTCATCCAGAGGCCTTAAATATTTACCTTGACTTCAGAGAAGTATATTTCAAACAGGAGTGCTCCCAGTACTCAGTCCTGTGACACAGCACTAGTAACTGGCCTCTTGCTGGATCTGGATTCACCCACTTTAACCACATGTGTTCTGTCTGTGAGCCAATTGGCTACACATCTGTTGACATAGGGATTTATGACCAGTTTTGTCTTTATAATGCCCGAATGGGGAATTGTTTCAAATGCCTTGGCCAGGTTGAGGTAGGTGGTATGCACTGTTTTACCCTAATCCATGGCCTTAATTATTTTTTCAAAGAAATCCACCAGATTCGCTAGGCATGACCTACCCTTGACAAAGCTGAAATGGGTCGGGTCCAGAGCTTGGAGGCCTCCTGTGTCATTATTTATCAGGTTCATGATTATTCTTTTCATGGCCTTACATATAAGGCTAGTCAGACTTATGGGGCTGCAATTTCCTGAGTCAGTAGATGGTCCTCCTTTGTGCAAAGGGATGACTGTTGCTGTCCTTTAATATAGCGGGACAAAGCCAGTCGGGAGGCTGTGGTTAAATAAAATTCCTAATGGACCTGATAAGTCCTGATTTGAGCTGTTTAAGGGCAACCCGGTACATTGTCAGGCCCCACTGGAGCCATGCTTTTAGCTTTAGAGAGCACAGTGGTAACCTGTTCTTTAGTGATAATTGGCAGTGCAGTGGTAGAGGGTATTTTCTGGGGGACGACTGGGAGTGATGGGGAGGAGAAACCTGAGATGAATTTGTCAGCCAGCAGATTTGCTATATCCTTTGGCTAAGTATAGGTGATGCCGTCTACAACTAATTCTGCACATTGTTGGGTGTTCCCCTTAAGACTGTGGACATAACTGAAAAATGCCTTATGGTTATCCTTAGCTTTGGAGGCTATTTTTACCTCAAAGTCTGCTTTCAGAGACTTGACTAGTACCCTGATTCATTTGTTTAGACTGATGATGGATTTTTTGCTCTGCTGTGCACAGTCCCTCTTACTTCTCAACATGATTTTCTTTCTTTTGTTGTACAACCTATTAATAGTAGGAGTACACCAGGGTGGTTTGTTTTTTGCAGTTTGACCCAACTTTATTATGGTCTGGTACTCCTGTCTTAATGCAGTTGTTTATATGGTCATACATAGCTTTTGTATATGCCTCTGCATGGGTTTCTGTATTTTCTGGATTTGGAGGAGCTTATAAACTAGCTATGCCACCCCTTAATAGGATGCATTTAAGTTAGAGAAGTTTATAAAGTTTTTGGGATTAGGTATAGGGACTAGTTTTACCTTTATTTCAAGGGAGACCACTTTGTGACCTTGTCTTACTACTGAGGACATAGCACTAGGGGTGTTCAGCACTCCTCTATATTTGTGAGTACCAGATCTAGGATATTTGTTCCCCTGAGTGCAGACTAGCCACTCTAGGGAATTTGAATTTATAAAGCCAAGAGATCTTTGGGACTGCATGTTAGTGGTCGTGTATGCCTCACAATTAATGGGGGGGATTAAAATCACCCATAAGTATGGTATTGGGTTTCCTGGTCCATCATAGCTAGCATGAATATGGTAATGGATTTTTCCCATGGTTAGATGGACATGGAGCAGGTCAAGCATGTCATATTGCTTGACTGGCCTTGAGACGTGCTTATCCATTATGTAGATAGATACAACCTCTACCTTTAGCTTTTTCATGTTCAGTGGGTGGTTGGAATTCACTGCTGGAGTACTTTCCATGGCTTTGCTCCATGTTTCAGTAAATGCACGGATGTCAGCATTCTCTATGGTAAGGAGAGTTTCCAGGAAGTATAGTTTTTTGTTGAGGCTCCTAGCACTGAGCAGTAGCACCTTTCGCTTGTCCTGAGTAGAGTTTGTTATGTTGGAAGTTTACCTATCTGGCAATGTCTAAAAATGGCATTTTAGGGGTGGATAATGTTTTGGCCAATATCCCATTCCTGGCAAAGCAGTGTGGCCTATCAACCATATCCCCCATTCTGACAAGTATTGGACTCCTTTGGAATGACACCAGTAGTTAAGCCAATTGTGAAAGCTGATCATTTTCTGCTGGTATTGTGGCATCATCCTTGAGATTGTAGAATGCTGCTCAATGTTAAGCTCATACCAGCCTGTGTTATATATTCTGAGAGCTCACTAATGTCTTTCTTCATATAATCCAAGGAGGTACATCTCAGCTCGTTTACACCCTCATGGAATATGACTGAGTCATACTGGTATTTAGCAGTAAATGACATGAGTACCTGTATGATCTGGTAAATCCTGGACCTTGACATGCAACTAACTGTAATCTTTTCCTTATCCATCCTGGTAAGAAGGACATCAGTGTGTCTCACAATGGAGTTACCTATGACCGGAATATTTGGTAGTGGAGTGTTTCATATCATGAGCTCGGTAGTTGAGGCACAACGCAGCGTGGCTTTATGTGTTGTGATGGGAATTGTCTCGTTTGCATGCATGCAGAGTTTCTGAGGACTGTGCCTGACAGGCCTTTGAGGTCTGGGTAAGTTACATGTGAGCACCTCTGCATATATGGGTATATCTGTGTGGTCCTTTGTGGCTGCAGGGAGTGATGTGTGTGAGTTGCTGCCAACCTGCTTGTTGCCTTTGTGTCTGCATGTGAGAGTCTAGCCTCCAATGTCAATGGTAACTACATCTCTCATATACTGTATTTGTCTGTTTGAGAATTAAGTGGTTGTCAGTGTACATAAGGCAATTGTTACATTGCCTCAGGATACTCATGGCCACCAAGCTGGATGTAGAGATAGCAGTAAATTGTCCATCCATGGTTACAGGTCCTTATGTGTACCTGAAAGGAGTAAGAGTGGAGGATGTGTGTAACCAGATGAGGAAAGTGTGCTTACATGGTGTAATCTGCAGCTAACCTAACCAGCAATACTGCCCAATGTCAAATCAGATGGTCTCTGATCAACAATAGTCCTGGGTGTTATAATAAGGTAACTATCACAGTAATTTACACATTAGAATGAAAATAAGCAATGTTCTGACATGTCTGTGTCTATACAGGGCACTGGAAGAGCAAACAGCTCTGTGCAAATGTACTGAATGTATACCAGCACTCAGAAATACAGAAAACTGATTGAGCCCTTTGGCTAATACAACAACTACACTTAGAGCCATTTTGTGTGCTTCCCAGCTCAGATAACCAGGAAAACACTTATTGCCACTAGATGAATAATCCCAGTCCTCCCTATATAAAAACACTGTAAAGGAGTGTCTGTAGTGAAATGCTACCACAAACAAGCTAAAAGATACGAAATGCTACCACAACCAAATGTAAAGGTACGATACAGCAGTGTACTTTAAACAGCTTATAAAAATGTGATTATTCGATAAAAATGCTTCACTTTGTAGAAATGAGCCTAGAACCACTCAACTGTATAGAATTTATAAAGGCATTAAAAACAAGATTGTTTGTGTTCATAGGTTCATAGGTTCATACTACGCTATCTGCCCTAGGGCATTTATAAGCCTAGCCAGAATGTGTTTGGCTTTCGCCACCCATTTTAAATTTATTTTGCTATGCCCTTTTTTGAGGTTAGTATACTGTGCCTCTGTCTAACAGTGACACAGAAGTGATACCCGGGGTACACCTACGATCTCCCATCCACTCATCAAGATTCCTCTTGAAGAGAGTCAATGAGGGACTCTGCCTAACCTGGACTGGGATTTTATTCCAGAGTGAAGGGAGCCTCTGGGTTATGAATCTGTCCCTCCAGCATGTCCTATTTATTTCAGTGCTGAGGTTCAAGTCTCTCGAGCGCGTAGCTTGATGGGATTTGGATTTTCTGAGGTGCAGCATGTCCATTAATTCCGGGTTGGACATGGCTTTATACATCAGGCACAGATCGCCTCTGAACAGGCGGTATGCCACTGAGTAGAGCTGGAGTTTCTTTGACCGGGCAGCATATGGCATCTGTTTGAGCCCTTTGATCCTCTTGGTGAGGTACTTTGGGGTCTTTCCAGTTGCTGCAGGTGTCTGGTAAGGTACATCCCAAAAGGGGCATTGTACTCAATTATGGTCCTGATGAGGGATGAGTAAAGAGGCACGATGACCTCCCCTGATCTAGATGTGAATCCCTTCATGATTAGGTGGGCTATATGAAATATTTTTCTAACCACTCTGGCCACGTGGTTGTCAAATGAGAGATTGCTATCAACTTGGGTCCCCAGGTCCCTAATTACTTCTTCTGTACTTAATGGATTACCACCTATGTGGTAATTTGTGGGCACTTTGTTTTTGCCAAAGGGGATGACTATACACTTTTTGGCATTTAGCTTGAGGCCATGGCTCTGGCACCAGTTGTCTGTTTCTATGAGGCCCTTTTGGAGGATGCATGTGTCGGCTGGAGAGTCGATTATGGCGCCCAGTTTGCAGTCATCAGCGAACTTGGTCAGCCACAGTCCTTCCGTGTTGGCCTGTACCTCCGAGAAATATATACCGAACAAGAGGTCCCAGGACTGAGCCTTGTGGGACACCACTTGTAACTGGTTTGGAGTCTGACATGGCTCCAGCAATTCTAACCATGTGGGTTCTGTCCTTGAGCCAGTTTGCAATCCATCTAGTGACATAGGGGTTTATATTTAAGCTGGTGAGCTTATCTCTAATGCCCGAGTGGGGTATTGTATCGAAGGCTTTTGCGAGGTCCAGGTAGGCTGTGTGGACCACCTTCCCTCGTCAATGGCCTTGGTGACTGTTTCAAAGAAATCAACCAGGTTTAAGAGGCAGGATCTGCCCTTAACAAAGCCGAACTGGGTAGGATCCAGTGTCTGTAGGTCCCCAATATCTTTATTTATAAGGTCCATGATGATCCTTTCCATAGCTTTGCAGACCAAGCTAGTCAGGCTTATGGGGCGATAGTTTCCAGGATCCGTTGAGGCACCACCTTTATGTAGAGGGACCACTGTTGCTGTACGCCACTCTTTGGGCACATATCCTGTAGTAAGGCTGAGATTGAACAGTAGTTTTATGTTTAGGTTTAGCTCTTCTTGGAGTTCATGTAGGGGCAGCCCGGGACACCGTCTGGTCCCATTGATGCTGTGTTTTTTGCTTTGGAGAGGGCGCCTCTTACCTGAGCATCTGAGATGTCAGGGGGGCAGCACTCTGCTGGGATAGATATTTGCCCTTTTGGTGGGGAGGGGGGGGGGGAGTTTGTTCTGAACCTGTCAGCTAGGATGTTGGCAATGTCTGTGGGTTCGGTGTATTTTTTGTCATTTTGGACTAATTCTGAGCATATCTGGGAATTACCATCCAGGTTCCTAACATAACTAAAGAAAGCCTTGTGATTATCCTTAGTGTACTGTGCAATTTTTCTCTCAAAGCTGGCCTTAGACAATTTTATGAGTGCCTGTAGTTTTTTGCTAATACTGATCAGTGATGCCTTTCCTTTTTGGGATTTTGCTCTATCATTTAGTAGCTTCCTCCTTCTATTGTATAGTTTGTTTATTGCTCGGGTCCACCATACAGGACGTCTGCCTTTGGAGGATTGGGTCTTGGTTTTATTTGGGATCGCATGATCCATGCATTCCTGAAGATGTTCATAGAATGCGTTTATAAAGGATTCTGTGGTCTGGGCCGTATTTTCCACAGGCCCGGGGGCTTTGAAGGATTCCATCTCGGTTTTGAGGAGCGTGAAATTTGCTTTAGACAAGTTTTTCACTGTGGTTTTCTGGGCAGGGGGTGAGGTCGGGATGTGAATATCCAGTGAGATTAGTTTATGGTCTGATCTTACCAGTGAGGGATACACTTCTGGTCTGGAGCATAGAGTCCCCATGTTGGTGATGATCAGGTCTAGTATGTTTTCCCCTCTTGTGGGAGTGGTAACAAGTTGTTCCATAGCATTTGAGTTTATACATTCTAGGAACCTTTGGGCTAGGGGGTTGGAGCTAGAGTAATGCTCCCAGTTTATGTTTGGGTAGTTGAAGTTGCCCAATATAATGGTGTTTGGAGAGACCTTCATATTTTCCAGTGTTCTCAGGAAGGCCAAGTGGGGTTCCTGGGTTTGGAAGGGTGGTCTGTAGCAGGCTATAAACTGGAAGGCAGTTTTACCCACTGTTAGTTGCACATGGATAGTCTCTGATGCTTCGTGCTTTGCCACCAACCTGGAGGTGTGGGTATCTTTGATGAATATCGATACTCCCCCTCCTTTTGTGGTTCGGTCCAAGTTTTGGGGCCGGAAAGCATGGTATGAGGTATAACCTGGTAGTGCTGGGGTGCTCTCGGGAGCCCTGAATCAGGTTTCTTTTACTGCACAGATATCGATGTTCTCCATGCTAAGGAGAGTTTCGAGTGCGTGCATCTTGAGGTTTAGACTTCTGGCGTTGAGTAGCATTACTCTTAGTTTCTTATCCCTTGTGATACCTATGGAGGTGGGTTTGTCTTTTGAGCCTTTCCTAAAAAAGGCACTATGGGGGTAGCAAGAGCCTTTGCCAATATCCAAAAGCCCAGGGGTGACAGGTGCAAGCCGTCCCTAGTGTCTTTCAGCTTTTTCCGGTTAGGGGTCGCCACAGCGGAACTCCGGTCCGCTAATGATTGGCAGTAGAGTTTTACGTGCTGGCTTGCTGGGCCTAACGCACAACCTTCAACGAAGGAACGCCCACTCACGCATGTCGCCATACAGAAGACACTCTAGCTGAGAATCGAACGGGCAACGTCTAACTGTGACGGTGACAACGCTACCTCAGCACCACCACCGCAGTACATTAAAAACAAGATAAGCTGCTTAAAAAGCCCTCCAATCAATAAAACTACATGCAGAAAACTTAAATGTTTCCTTAACCTAAACAGACATGGCAACCACCCAGTGCATTAGATGGAAAATCCACTGATCTCTTGATATAAAAATACAGAAAAGTGCTTGCCAGAGTGCAAAAATGCACTATTGTATCTAACAGGTAGCTGGATAATGAATTCAGAGCAAGTAGAACACACAATGAGAGGCAAAATGCATTTTCTTTCAAAATAAGAACAAGGAAAGGCAAAAAAAAATAATAATTCAAGATATCAACAGCAGTGTAGAAAGAGGGGAGCTTGTAAATCTCAAATTGCAGTAAGGGTGGGCATTTTAAAATCACCAGGTTTAAAAAGCAGATTAAGGAAAGGGAGGACAAGTGGGAAATATAACTAGCAGGGAATCACCAGCAGTACTTGCAGTTTATGCAAGCTTGGATTCTTCTCAGATAAGGCAAAGACCCAGAAATTCGCTATGCATTTAAGTATCACGCAAGAAACAATTTAACCAATGGCAAAAAAAAAAAAGACATGAAATGTGCAGCCCAGAGAATTTAAGTGTCTATGTCTCACATAGAACAAAAACACCAGACAAAGCAGATTTCTTAAAACAGAAAACAAAATAAAACAGGTAGACCAGAAAGCAGCTCTATCAGTTTAACCAATTTACAAACAAAAAATATATATGTTCACTTTCCTCCACCAGCAGGGAATCACCAGCAGTGCTTGTAGTTTATGTAGCCTTGGAGTCTTCTCAGAATGGATTTATATGGACTTTATAATCCAACGTGCACATAGTCCACTATCCTGGGCAGCCAATATGGAGCGTTCATCTTTTGATTTAAATTCACCTGTCGTTAACCATTCCTGTGTCAGGTCCTGATCATCATCAGGTTGTTCCAGGAGTTTTCTGTACTTGCAACTATATGTATGCCTTTTCCATATTTCTTGCCTTCTCATCTGATTCTTCTCCTTATATTCATCCTTTTGTTGTTGGCATATTCAGTTGCTACCTGATTTTTGTCTACTTCTGGTTTGATTTCCATTCCCACTTGACACCAATATGCTTCTGCTAAACTAAGGAAAAATAACTTGTTCTCTTCATGTTTTAAAACTTTCACTAAGTTTGGATTTGTGAGGTCAGCAGATCTGTACGCAGTCCTATGATTGAAGACCTGTACAAGTAATCAGTTTCGAGGAGGCCTGTATCACCTTCAGAACAAGAATATGAAATCTTGGTATGCAATGATTTTTGGATATCATTTGATAAGCATGAAGTATTTTTCTTGTTTTTCTGACCAACTGATCCAGTTCTTTTTGGAGCTAGTCAGTCACCCCAAAACTGTAAGTTAGAACAGGAAAAGTAAATTGGTTTATATCTTGGACTTTGTTCTTAGATGTCAGAACTGTTTTCAGTATTAATTTTAATTTTCTAAGATATTCCTTACTGAGGTTTTTCGCATTTGTTTGTGTTTTATTGTTGATTCTTCATTAGTTCCAAAATATTTATATACTCCTCTCTTCCCAAGTTCCTTTATATCACATTCCTGTCCCAGATTGATATTTTCCTGGTGCTGCAGCTTTCCTGCTTTAAAGGTTGGTTTTGCACATTTATCAAAGGCAAGTGTCATTCTTATATCATCTGAGAAAGTTATGGCCACTTGTAGTTGTGCTTTCATATCCTCATCTGATGAACTATACAGTTTTAAATCATCCACAAAAAGAAGTTGAGAAGTATTTACACTTTGTTGTTTTCTGGCAGCCAAATTGTAACCATGACCTGACCTGTTAAGTAGACAGCTTAATAGGTTAAGGGCAAGACAAAAGAACAGAGGTGACAAACAGTCAATTTGGAATATCCCCCTTTGAATTTTTAGACTTGGAATAATAATTTATCCTTTATTGTGATGTAGCTGAGAAGTAGTTTGCCACTGTTTCATGGTCACTGTAATGTACTTGATCAATGTAGGATTTTTCTTATACTTCTTATACACTTATAAGCACTCCTTTATCCATGAATGTGGGATGCTGTCAAATGCATTTTTGTAGTCAGTCCATGCCACACTTAGACTCTTCCCCTTTTTGCAGTTCTCCATTATGTCTTTAACAACAAATGATCCTTTGTTCCATATGACTTTCTTTTGTTACACCTCTCTTCTATTGCCATGATTGAGTTTTCTTTTACATGACTATAAACTCTGTCTGCATCAGTTCCAGTATATAGTTTATACATCATTGGAAGGCAAGTTATTGGTCTATAGCTTTTAGGATAACTTTCAGGTTAATTCTTAAGGGAAGTATAATCTATGTGTAAAGATGTTAATACTGTTAGCCAGAAGTTAGGCACTGCATCAGTTTATCTGAACATTACTTCAACACATTTCATATCCTGTACATTTGAACTTCTTATGGTTTCTTTTACTTATTCTATCCATTAATCATCTGTATTGTGTTCCACAGGATCATCATAGATATTTCTCCAAAATGTATCTATTTCTTCTTTTTTTGGTGGTGTTTCTATTCCTGTTACTTTATTTCCCAATTCTCCATATTTTTTTTTGGGGGGGGGTCATTTATGAATTGTTTATTTTGTACTTTTCTTTTATATTTATCTTCATATCTATATCTTCTAAGTTTTTTCTACCTGTGCTGATATCTTATGTTTATTATTTGCAATACTGTAGGATATACCATGGTCTGTTCTGATACTATGCATTGCTTTAACATGCCTACCTTTTAATTGCTGATCTGTTCCCTCTTCTATACTCTTCTAACAGTGGCACTTCTTGTCGTAATTGCTTTGTAGTTTTCTCAATTCGATACTTCTGTGATGCCATTTGATTTCTTCCCTTTCTTTCCCTTATTGCCCATTATTTTTGTGGTAAGACTTTATCTGGTATTAATTTAACTGGTCAGTAATATATCTTATTTCCTTCTGTTATGTCACATGAACTTCTGTTAATAGTCTTGATTACTCTGTTCATTTGTTTTATCAGACCTCTAACATTTTGGGTCTTATTGACTTCTTGTAATCTATTTCTTTCATCGATCTTAATATGTCAGTCCAAGTCTACTAAACCAAGCAACTCTTCCCTTAGAACATTTTCCTCTAAATTGAGGACATGCATGTTCCTTGTTCCCTGTTTCCTGTGAGTATTCTACAGAAAGTTCCAGAACATCTTCCTATTTAGTGGCATCCTTCCTTATGTGTTGGTCTTTCATATGGGAACGTACTGATATGTCACACCACAACACTGACTGTGTCAGAGTTGCCACTGCTTCTTGCTCCTTCCCTTGCTCTAACAAAACTTTTGTGCTGGCTTCCTACCGAAGGCTCCAGAGTACCTTCATGTGGTAAGTAATCCGTGTTTCCCATTGCAGCTGTTTCTCCTTAATTTGAGAAGTCATTGTTTCATCATGCTGTGGAATTACCAGAGATGGATGTTCTACACAAAATGCTTCACTTTGCAGGTAATCCATAACTTCAAATTCTATTTCTCTAACTTCTGCATTACTAACCTTATTTTCCACTTTCATTCTTTTCCTATTTTTTGTATTGTGAAACGTTCCATATTTGGATGTTGTTGCCTGTATTTCTTTTCAAATATCTTTGGTGCTGCTTTTTGTTGTATTGATTAGTTTTCCTTTCTTCTTTGCATAAATAATACACCGTATTAAATCTTTTTTTCTTTCCAGTGCCCATATTTCTTTTTCAGATGTCTCCCAGTCTACCTGTTTCTCTTACTTTGGGGACTCATTGATCCATCATGCTGTGACATAACCTGTGTTAGGCTTTCTATACTAAATCCTTTACTTCACAGGTATTCTATAACTTCAACTTCTATTTATTTAACTTTTACTTTACTAATCTTCTGTTCTATACTGCACCTTTGTCATCTTATTTTTTATATTGTGAAAGTTTTCTTATCTGGATGTCTTTGCATGTAATTCTCTTTGAATATTTTTGGAGCTGCTATTTTTATTTATTGATTAGCTTTACTTTCTCCCATGCATAAATATTGCACCACCATATCAGATCTCTTTTTCTTTCCCATGTCCATGTTTTTTATATACCTTTCAAAAATCTCTAGGTTTTATTCTTTTTATTTTCAGACTTCCTCTGTTGCTTCTTTTTCCAAACAGTCGAAAGTTTCTTGGACTATATAATCTTTTTCGTGGGTCTGTCATATTAATGAACACAAGCTTGCACCTGAAGATTTTGACAGTTTTTCTTGTACAAGTATTTTTCTATCTTCTAATTTCTGTCTTGATCTTTTTTGAATATATGCTATCTGGAAATTCTGGGCTTCTTAAATAATAGTAACAACGTATAATTTCTTTATTATTCTCAATAGTCCACTCTGTCATCTTTATGGCACTTTTTTGGCCTGTCACAACTTTATGGTACTTTTGTGGCCTGTCAGTTTTTGTGTTTTTTATGGACATCTGCTTCCTTCTACAACAGGAAGGCCATCTTCCCCCTGAGCCTGGCCTAACCCATTGTAGGAATGTTTTCTTGTCATGAAGATTCTACACTGCCAATCTTTCCAGTCCTGGCACCAGTATGCCTACCAGGATGGGGTACATTTTTAGCCTATGTCTAGTGCACCCAGCTGTCTTTTTATTTTTTAACCAACTGCTGTCTGTGATATACAAAATGCAATCTATATAACTGTGTCACCTTGGTGAGATTTTATAACAAACAGGGTCCACCTCATGAAGGTGCTCACCAAGACTTGAGGAATTCAGTTCCACAATACTATTCTCCTTTGCTTCACCTCTCCATTCGGACCCTTACATGGTTATCCTCATTATAACAGAAATTATAATTTTATTTTTGTTTCATTTTTGAAAGAGGAAAGTACACATACTTGGAACACAGTTCATCAACCTTAACATATTGTATTCTTTTGTAAAAAGCAAAAAAAGACTCCAAAAAGTGCACTATCCTGATATAGTCTGAATATGCACAGTCCAACATTTTTTACCATCAGTTAATTATGATGGATATGTTTACCAAATTCCTGTTATCTGGCTGGCAATCTTCTATCATAATGCTTGCATTTATAAATATTATATTAAGATGCCTCAATGAAATGTTTGCCTTAGAAGTTGCATAACCCAAGATCCATATGCTGCTACTTTCAAAATGTTGCATACCTCCTACATCATTTTTTTATCTGCCTAACTAGAAAATGTATATAAAAATTATATCTTCCAATGAGTCATGCAAAAATATCCTTAGAATCAAATTTCTTGTTTTCATCTGGTACCGTTTTTCCTGCAGCCTGTGCAGTGTTGGTGCCATCCTTTCTTGGTGAAAAGGCGTTTCACACTTGTGGCACCAATCTAGTGTAACTAGTAATACAAAAAGGTAAACTAGTTTCAGTACTGCTCATTTGTACATATTAGTTTATACTCTTCCTTCTTCTAAGTAACTGTTTTGGCTGACATTGTGTGCTATCTGTACTGCATTCACTTCTGAATGAGTTATACACTACTGACATCCGGGCAATGAAACTTTTTTCTGGATCTTCAGCATGAGAACATATTGACAGTCATAATGACAATCTGGAAGAAAGCATCAGCTGTTTGACGGTGTTTTAGTCTCCCAGCCACTTAGTGAAATGAATATAATTGTACATTAAGAAAGAGAGAGAGAGAGAGAGAGATTGCTTGTGTGAAGGCATGTGTGTTCATGTGTGATTGTGTGTATGCATCTGTATATGTGTGTGTGTGTGTGTGTGTGTGTGTGTGTGTGTGTGTGTTTGTGCTCATGCACATAGGGGATGACTAACTGAGCTCTGGGTTGGATTGGTGCATGAAATATCTTTGCAGGGGAGTTCAGTAATCAAACAGGGTGAGGAATTTCAAGCTTAAAAGGAACGCATGGGACCAATGGCAAGCTTCAATATGGTAGGCACTGTAAGCATTATTATAATTTTATACCATCAGTCTATAACTGCGAGTCTCATGACTTTGTGAAGAATTTCCCAGTAAGATTATATACTGATTTGGAATCAATAGTATTTATTGACACTCAGCAGCTTTACTATATATTATAAGCTACATTAGTGCTCCAGTGCTGTGTGTGCCTTTTCTGGCATTTTTTCTCTTAACATGTAGGGTGCTGTGCTATTCCATGCTGCTTTACAAGTAAAACTGCATGTAGTCCTTTGGATGAGATGTTAAACCAAGGCCACATCTGCCTGAGTTGGTAGTAGCTCAGTCAGAAGTGAAAGATCCCAGGGCACTTATCAAAAAAAAAAAAAGAGAAGCAGAAATTCCCCAGTGCCAAGTCCAAATTACTCCAAATAAGTATGAATACCACCTCAAGTATCCCCTGAAAAGAGGCCACTGGCCTAGTGGAATTATTCCAGTCAACAAAAGCATTAAAAATAGTGAGTGAATGGGTAACTATGCATGAGCAAGGTGCTACTAGCTAATAAACTTGCTTATTATCCTTGCTTATGTTGAAGATGTCCTTATTGATAGCAACACTATCAGATTACAAATTGTCTCTTGTATTTTTTGTTCTTACACGTTTTCATTTTTTGAAGATTGTGTCACTTAACTTTTCATAGGTTCATTACAATAACCCTCATACAGCAGTTCTTCTTGGAATACAGAAAGATGAGTGATGAGAATCAATATGGACGTTTTTGCATAATCTTTTCTCTCTCTTTATTTCATGTCACATATTCAATCACATTAAATTATTAAAAATAAAATATTATCACTTTTCCTTGCATTTAAGCTTTGTTTTCACTGTTTCACATTACTATATCCATGAGCAATCTTGAAACTTTGTCATGACTACCAACTATTGCCTCTTGTGATGTTTTTTCAGAACATATCCCATTTCATGAACCCTGGCTTCAGAGACGACCCCCTTATTACCCTAAGTTGAGAAGGATCCATTCAGTTGTCCTTTTCGTCAGTTGTACTGCTTTACTGGTTACCTCAGAAGTACCCCAAAAATGTACAAGATTTCATCTGCTGGTAGATAATGGAGCAGACAGGATATTTTGATGTCTTATGTTCCATAACAAAGCTCTCAAAAAGTATTACTTTGTCATTGGCATTATAGCTAATATAAACAGGATACTTATGTTAGTGTTGTTTCTGTTCAGTTTATTATAATTTTAATGTACCAAAAAAGCAATATAATTTTAAATCAGCAAAAACAAAGGATAAGACCAAGAACAAGTTGACGGCCTGAAAGCTGACACCACAAAAATCGAATGACTTCACAGGTTGATATTTAATGTAAAAACAGACCACAAAAAAACGTATCACAAGCGCTTTCGCTAGGATGTTCCTAGCTTTTTCAAGTTCATACACATTTACAAACCATCAGCTTAAATAGCTGCTTGTGATGAAATGAAGCAATCATAAAACAATTAAACAATTAAAACCTAATTAGGAGCTAATTAAAGCCTTTCATTTTGTTAAAGGCTCTGCTTACTAAAAAATATGTTTTAAAACTCAGATGTATGACACACCTCATTGTATACAATTAAAAACACTTCTAAACAACAATGTATTTCATATTACACAATAGGAAAAGTGAAAAAACTGCATATTAATGTTTACATAATGTTTGACACTATACTAAATGCAAAGCAATTTACTTTGCTCATATTACATAGCCAAAGCTTGAATAAATAATGTGCTTGTGAATAAAAGGCACAAAATTAGGCTTGACCAAAAAGCATGAAAAGAATGAATAGATGAATAGATAAAAAAATAAGAAAATACATACAACCAGAAGAAAGGCAGAAGATACCAAAAAAAGCAGAAGAAAACAAGGAAAATAACAAATAGAATGAAATAAACGAGGTGAAAAAATGAAGAAATAGGAGAATGAGCAGGGGAACAAGCGGCTGAAAGCAAGTGACCCATAAACTATGCTTTACCTTCTCCGAAGAGAGGAACTATATATAGAGTGTGCAATAAGCACCCCTGATGTACTATGCTTATAGTCTATCCCTCCTAAGTTTTAAAATAGGTTTTATACTAATGGTGTCATTTAACCCGGGCCAACTTGCTGCATTTCATTTAAGCTGCCACACTAGTTCCCTGTATTCCAGGGTGGCTTCCCAATCCCCACCTCTGGAATCCTTGTTTATCTGCTCAAGAATCATAAATTTAAAGTTGTGATGTGGGCATATAAGGGAGTGCTTGAAAAGGGCATTAGTTTCTTTGTTTTTAGTTAAATCATAAAAATGTTCATACATTCTCTTCTTAATTTCCCTTTCCGTCTTCCCTACGTAAAAACTTTTACAGAACATGCACACAACCAAATAGACAACCCCTCTTGAATTGCATGTAAAATGCACAGGGGAATCCACCCTCATCTTTCTGGACGGTAGATAAATGCCTTTGCTGTTCAAAATTGCATGGCATTGTTGGCATGCTCCACATTTAAAGGTGCCAGGTTTTTTAGTTGTTGCTGTTTTTACATTGTATGACCTTGAATTTCTTTCAAACATATCCTTTAAGTTGACCCCCTTCTTTCTAATAAACCTCGGTCTACTAGGTAAAGTGTTCCTGAATTCCTCATGTGCCGTTAAAAGTGGCCAAAATTTTGTGATAATTCTCTCTATGTCCTCTGCCTGACTACAAAAAGTATATATAAATTTAGGACCCAAAAATTCATTATTATTTTTTACATTATTCTTTTCTCCTTCGCTAACCAATTGATCATTCACGAGTTCTTTACCTAATAATGGGGAGTACAATGTACCTCTTTTGCTGTTGACCTCATTGTGCAAAACTTGAAATGGGTCTAAAGGGTAACCCCTTTCCAGGAACATTTTCTGCAGCGTCATAACCTCATTATGATAATCTTGTTCTGAGCTGCACATTCTTGAAGCCCTAATCAACTGGCCTTTAAGAATCCCTTTCTTTTGGGCAAAAGGATGGGCACTTTGGAAGTGCAAGAAAGAGTTGGAAAATGAGGGCTTACGGTAAATTAAATATAATTTTAAATACTGTTAACTTGGAAACACGTAAAGTCCAGAGGTGGTTATAGAAAACAGCCACAACAACTGACAGATTGGCCTGCTGAGACACACTGTATAAAAGTATATGATTCTGCAACTATAATCAGGTTTGATGTTCTAGAAGAAATACATATCAGTTAACATGAGTTCTACACTTCATATCGCTAGGCTGCAAAATCATTCATACATGCAAATACAGACATAGATTTTTAAAAATTCTTCCTGCAGTGCTTAGAGGACAATATTTGTTAATGTGGACTTGCAGGTTTTCCTTGGATTAAATCCTTTAAAAACCCTTTCTCGACACAGTAATCACAATGACCATTGATAATATTCTGTTTACATATATCAGCTACAAATTATTCCCAAATCTTCAAATATCTGTAGTGAAAGCTAGTTTTCAAAAGACCAGCAGATGGCAGTGTAACCTAAATGATGTTTTAGAAAGTCAGAAAATGTGAGTGGTAATGATGAAACTGCAAGCTCTCAAAAATACAAAGAAGCCAGTCTATTTAAACATTGCTAAAATCATAGATGTAAAAGGATTATTTTAATTTTAATTTCGGACTGGAACCCAAGATCACCAGTATTCCACCAGACTCATAATGAGATATTGTCTCGCAAATTCCTGTTGCCAGGTTTAGTAGCTTGTAATCTTGTCTATAATGAAGTAGCATTTGTTATAGGTTTAAACATTTTAATCTAATCTATATTGAAAACAGAATCTATGATTTAGGAGCCTTAATGTTAATTTATAAAGGACTACCACTTGCTATCATGTTTTTTTTTCCCAATATCTTTATTAAGATTTAAGATTTAAATTTTAGACTTTTACATAACAAAGGGATTTGTCAACAATACTGTAAATATGAATGCAAACAGGAAAAAAAGTGCTAAATGCCTGTATAAGTCTTTCAGGTATTTAGTGGCCGTTTGCTCCATTGATTTTCAGACAAAGCAGGACTCACCAAATAACAACATAGTTTATTAGGAAGTAGAATTTGTTTACTGAAAGTCTGATGAACTGAATAATTTACTGTTTTTTTACCTTCTGGAGAAAACAGCTTCTTGAGATAACAGTAATGTCATCTGTATTTTATTTATTTATTTTTATTTATTTATTTATTTTTGCTACATGTGAAAAATTCATATACTTAAGTACTCTACAATAGGCATTTCTTACTTTAAAACCAGCAAAGGTTTATTAAGGACTTTATGCTGACCCTTCAGTCGCAATGTTAAATGTACTGCACTAAACTTTTTTGCATCATTTAACATTCAACATTTTAAACCAGAATTTAAGTACAATACTTTGCTTAAACATTTACAGTAGCATGAGTGAGAAACACAGCTGCATTCACATTAGAATGACTGCAGACGACTGCTGACAGACTATGTGATTAGACAAATTAGTTAAGATGACAGAACATAGTGCAGGATAGAGTAATGTAGCACTAACAGCTGTGAAATTGTACAATGAAAAAATTGATGGCATTCAGTAACGTGTCTCTTAGTCTTGACTGACATGTTTTCTGCCTAAGCATTGATTTGTTTTCATTGTGATGTATCTTTTATTTCATATGCAAATCTTCTGCAATCTAAATGGCTACAAGAACAGATGGTAAGGTAGCATGCTTCTATTTTCTGCAAGCAATGTAAATACTACATTTCAGAGACATATTTACAAGGTGTGGCAAGGCCCACCTATATCACAGATCACACCCAACGCACAACAGTCCGAGGGTGTAATGTATTTTTTTTTTACATTTTTGCAGGGGGCTGTGCCCTCCTGCAAATTAAATATACCAACTCTGAGATCACAATACATTGAGGAAAAGGGCAAACACCCACAGCACGCCCACATCTGTGAGAAGGTACGCACATACAGTATCACTAATGTTAATACTTTTATTCAGAAGTTAGGTACTGCATCTGGGCCTAGGGTTTTCCAATTAAGAGCTTTTTTAACTTTGTTTCAATCTCTCTGGCTATTACTTCATCCTATTACACATCCTGTACATTTTAACTTCTTATTCTTTCTTTTTACTTCTTCTATCCATTTAGCATGTTTGTTATGTTGCACAAGGTCTTCACAAATATTTCTCCAGAACTTATCTATTTCTTCTTTTTTGGGTAGTTTTGATTCCTTTTGTCTTGTTTCCCATTTCTCTATAAAACTTTTTTTGGATCATCAATAAATTGCTTATTTTGTGCTCTTCCTTAATATTTATCTGCATATCTTCTACGTTTTTCTGCCTGTGCTGATATTTTTAGTTTATTATTTGTGATAGTGCACAATAGATCCTGGTCTGTTCTGATACTGCACATTGCTTTTATGTCTATCGTTCTGAGTATTTGTTGATCTGTTCCCTCTCCTATACTGTTCTAACAGTGGCACTTCTTGTCTTAATTGCTTTATAGTTTTCTCTGTTCGATACTTCCATGATGGCGTTTGATTTCTCCCTTCTTTTCCCGTACTACCCTTTATTTTTGTGGTAAGACTTTATCTGTTATTAATTTAGCTGCACAATAATATATATGGCAAATATTACTATTGTATAGGTATGTAAATAGCTTAAGTTATGAAATTATGCAGGGAGAATATTAGTATTGTATAGGAGAACACTGGTAATAGCATATGACTAAAAGAGCAGGGTATAGGATTAGTTCTGTCTAGGCTGCCTTTTCCTAATTGGTGTAGCTGGAAGGGTTATAACTTAAGTATACAGGAGATGCATGACATTATATTTACTTATGCTCTGGGAATTGTATTTATATTTTAGCTGGAAAGTCTACAACTTAGGTATACAGGAGACACATGACAAGGAGAGAATGGTGGGTGGGGAAGTCAGAAAACGATGAAGAGTAGTATTTAAGAGGGGTGCATAGACTCAAGTGCAGAAGGGAAAGAAGTTAAGGGTGTATTGAGTCAGGAGCAGGAGGGAAAAAGTTAGTGATAGGTAATAAGAAATTTGGGCTTTCACTAGAGGGCTCAGCCTGGTGATGAACATGAGCATGACCAGGACTGGGTAAGGTAATGTTTGAGCTGGATTTATTGTTTGAGCTGGATTTTATAGCCTGGAAGTTTGTTAATTATATTACTTGTCTAGCAATGGTGTTTCAGAGTGTGGAGACATAACCAGAGTATAGTGATTCTCCTGAAGATTTATTTGCTCAGGCATGATCCTGCATGTAGTTAACCAGATATGCTACTACAAGAGAGAAAAGGATGCCACAGGTGGAAGACCACCTATGTTTCCCCCAGATGAGACAACTTTATTCCTATCACATACTGTATCACTTGCCTGGACAGATGTATTCTAGGGGAGGAAAAGAGGCTGGTTTGCCAAGATGCAATGATATGTATAGTGTTCCAGTACATAAGAACATAGGATGTGAAACTTGTATGGTTTTGTACATGTCTTATCAGTTCATATGTACTTCACAGTGGCCATGTCAGATGAGGACAGAGCTGGTAAGTGTGTCTCCCTGTGGGGTATATGACTCTGAATTTAGGTTTCATTGTGAGCAGACTTTCTGATGACCTCATTCTCCTTCTCTGTGCAAGTCCATCACATCAGCCCACACATCCAGGACCATCAGGTTTGTGTTTGACTATTTAGATATGGTTGATTGCAGTGCTATATCTGATGTGGGATTACATCTATCTGTGTATCTGCCTGACTGTGTAACACTTACTTGTTGTATCTGTTCATATGTATTTCACAGTGACATCATGACACACCAGTAAGTGGAGTCAGATGGGGACATGTCTGTTATGTGTGCCTGCATAAGCAATGTTAATATGCCAATGCCATTAATGGTGAACATGCCTAATCATGGCTTTCCCTGTTATGTAGGGGCATTGTACCACCCTAAGCCATACAGCCAATTTACTGAATATTCACATTATATTTACTTATGCTCTGGGAATTGTATTTATATTTTAACACATCCGTTGCTCTATGTAACTATGTTCCATGTGTTTTATGTGGTCACTTTTCTGTGTCTGTAGCCACATCCACTTCCCTCTTCCTCCACAAGCCCACCCTCTGACCTTAACACATAATGTGATATGTCACAATCACACTGTAGACAATGACATGCAGGGCACTGCACTGCATTGAAGTCAGTTTTGTCATGGCTTGGTGTGGTCATTCCTGTGTTTCAGGGTATAACCTTCGATAGGGGATGCAGTTTAACTGGCCATTCTGAGAATGATAGGGCATCGAATATTGATTAGGAACATGACTTTGAGCAGCTAACCCAGGTGAGTATGAGAGTGGTGGTGACACAGCTCCACAATGGATTAGTAATGTCCATAGTGACCTGCATGCACTTTCTAATGCTGACAATCGTGTAGCACACCAGTGACATGTGCTGCATGAGGGTCAGGAGTGCAGGCATGGAGAGGTCATGACAGTACTGGCAGCACAGTGCAGATGTGTAGTAAGTGTGTGCTCTGTCAAAAGCCTTGTCACAACAGTTCCAAAGTACAACATGGGCACTACATGCCCTGACACACATAAGCAGAATATCCCTGGAGGGAGAGGGAGACCATTTCTTGCATGCCTTACATATAGCTCTTGTCCATCACTGTCTGTGCTGCAATGTGCATGCACAGCTACTTCTGGCAGTATGATTATACCATAGCAAGCACATCCTGACATAGTGACTGTGCCACTACAGAGACCTAGAGTGTGTCCCCATGTACACATGTCACCACTTCTACATCAGTGGTACAGCACCATGGGTATAGTGCTTTTACATATGGTAGAGGTAGTCGGGACAACGGTGTGAGCTGTCAGCACTGGCACCCTCATCTACATTAGTGTTACAGTTACATTTACTTAAGTATATGCCATGTTGTGATACCCTGACCCAGTGGCAATGATGACTGCTGTTTTGACCACTACATATTGTGCAGGTTAGTGGTGTTTGACACATCAGATGACACATGATTTCAACTGGTTTAACTTCTCCAAGTCTTTTGGATTTCTAATACTATGATGGGAGTGGACCCCATTCCCAAGTTAAAGTCTGATTAAAGTTTGGAAAATTAGTATTCTTTCAATTTTTTGTGTTAGCTAAAAGTGTTCTTTGCAACACTCACAATGTGCCCAGAATTGACTCCTGTAATTCATGCAGACTTTTACATATATTGGTAACATATCTAAATAAATCTATACATTCTTTTTTATGAGACCCGTTGCTCCGACTGCTATTGGAACTGTCTGGGCATCCTTCTTCTACACTGCCCCCACTTCTGCCTGCAAATCCTGGAATTTTATGACTTTGTGTGTCTCTCTGTACATAAGATACTGTAATCACTGGGTGTAGCAATTTCAATGATCTGTGCTGCTTTTGCCTTCTTTTCATGGACTACTTACTATAGCTGGTTTTCTCACATCTATTTTTTGAACATTTGGTAATGGATGATCTCATGTGCTGTAAACTTCATAATTCTCTATAATGCTTTGTGACACGTTTCTAATGCTCCTCAGTTATTTCAATATTGTAATGTTTGCACGATTCCCAATACAACAGTCTTGCCACATTATTATGCCTTTGAGTAGATACGCCCACTACCATTAGTGTACCATAACCAGCAACAACATGTGCATCTGTGTCCAGTTCTGTTTCACAGAATCTGCATTTTCCTGTTTTGCCCACATATTCAATGGACTTTCTAAAATAATGTGCACATAGTCCACTATTCCAGGCCACTAATACTAACTTTTCATCTTTTGGTATAAATTCACCTCTCCTTAAACATTCCTGCATCAGATCCTGATCAACATGAGATTGCTCCAGGGGTTTTCTGTACTTGCAACTATATTTATGCCTTTTCCACATTTCTTGTCTTCTCATCTGATCTTTGTCCTTATATTCTTTCTTTGTTTGTCACATTCAGTTGCTGCCAGATTTTTGTCTTCTTCTGGTTTGGTTTTCATTCCTGCTTGACACTGATATGCTTTTGCTAAACTAAGCATGAAAGTCATCTTAGATTAGTTCTCTTCATGTGTCAACACTTTCACTGTGTTTGGATCTGAACAGGTCAGCAGATATGTATACCATTTTTGACTGCAGATCTATACATGTAATCAATTTTGAGTAGGCCTTACCTCCTTCAGAATGAGCGATATATAATCCCGGTACACACTGATTTTTCAAAATCATTTCATAGGCGCAAAGCATTTTTTTGTTTTCCTGTACAGCTGATCTAGTACATTTTGAGGCCAGTGAACCACTCCAAACTGCAATTTAGAACATGAAGAGCTATTGGTTTATAGCTTGGACTTTGTTCCTACATGTCAGGGCTGTTTTCAGTATTCATTTTACCCTTCTAAAATATTTCTTACTGACTTTTGTTTGCATTTGCTCATGTTTTATTGGTGATCCTTCATCAATTCCCAGTATTTATACACTCCCTCTTACTCAAGTTCCTTTATATCCTTTTAACTCCTCATCTGATGAACTATATAATTTTAAGTCACCTACATAAAGAAGACAGGAAGCCCTTACATTTTGCCTTTGTCTGGGAGCCAAACTGTAACCATGACCTAATCTGTTAAGTAAACAGCTTAATGGGCTAAGGCAAGACAAAAGAGCAGTGGCAACGAGTCACCCTGGAATTTTTATTCCTGGGAGAATAATTTGTCCTTTATTAAGGATTAGCTGCAAAGTGGTCTGCCACTGTTTCATGGTCACTGTAATATAATCGATAAATATAAGATGTACCTTATACATCTCTAAGCATTCCTTTATCCATAAATGAGGGATACTGTGAAATGTTTTATGTAATCTATCCAAGCTATACTTAGGTTCTTCCCCTTTATAATTCTCCATTATGACTTTATTTAACAACAGATCTTTGTTCCATATGACTTTCTTTTGTTACCCTTCTCTTCTATTGCCATGATTGAGTTTTCTTATAAATGACTATAACCTCTGTCAGCATCAGTTACAGTATATAGTTTATATTTTGTTTGGAAGGCTAGTTATTTGTCTATAGTTTTAGGATATCTTGCAGGTTCACTCTTAAGGAGGAGTATAATTTTTCCTGTCGTTAACCAGGTCAGTGTGTGTTCAGGCTGTGTATATAAGTAGTTCCGTTAACCAGGTCAGTGTGTGCTCAGGCTGTGTATATAAGTAGTTCCGTTAACCAGGTCAGTGTGTGTTCAGGCTGTGTATATAAGTAGTTCCGTTAATCAGGTCAGTGTGTGCTCAGGCTGTGTATATAAGTAGTTCCGTTAACCAGGTCAGTATGTGCTCAGGCTGTGTATGTAAGTAGTTCCGTTAACCAGGTCAGTGTGTGCTCCGGCTGTGTATATAAGTAGTTCCATTAACCAGGTCAGTGTGTGCTCAGGCTGTGTATATAAGTAGTTCCGTTAACCAGGTCAGTGTGTGTTCAGGCTGTGTATATAAGTAGTTCCGTTAACCAGGTCAGTGTGTGTTCAGGCTGTGTATATAAGTAGTTCCGTTAACCAGGTCAGTGTGTGTTCAGGCTGTGTATATAAGTAGTTCCGTTAACCAGGTCAGTGTGTGTTCAGGCTGTGTATATAAGTAGTTCCATTAACCAGGTCAGTGTGTGCTCAGGCTGTGTATATAAGTAGTTCCGTTAACCAGGTCAGTGTGTGTTCAGGCTGTGTATATAAGTAGTTCCGTTAACCAGGTCAGTGTGTGTTCAGGCTGTGTATATAAGTAGTTCCGTTAACCAGGTCAGTGTGTGTTCAGGCTGTGTATATAAGTAGTTCCGTTAACCAGGTCAGTGTGTGTTCAGGCTGTGTATATAAGTAGTTCCGTTAACCAGGTCAGTGTGTGTTCAGGCTGTGTATATAAGTAGTTCCGTTAACCAGGTCAGTGTGTGCTCAGGCTGTGTATATAAGTAGTTCCGTTAACCAGGTCAGTGTGTGTTCAGGCTGTGTATATAAGTAGTTCCGTTAACCAGGTCAGTGTGTGCTCAGGCTGTGTATATAAGTAGTTCCATTAACCAGGTCAGTGTGTGCTCAGGCTGTGTATATAAGTAGTTCCGTTAACCAGGTCAGTGTGTGTTCAGGCTGTGTATATAAGTAGTTCCGTTAACCAGGTCAGTGTGTGTTCAGGCTGTGTATATAAGTAGTTCCATTAACCAGGTCAGTGTGTGTTCAGGCTGTGTATATAAGTAGTTCCGTTAACCAGGTCAGTGTGTGCTCAGGCTGTGTATATAAGTAGTTCCGTTAACCAGGTCAGTGTGTGCTCAGGCTGTGTATATAAGTAGTTCCGTTAACCAGGTCAGTGTGTGTTCAGGCTGTGTATATAAGTAGTTCCGTTAACCAGGTCAGTGTGTGCTCAGGCTGTGTATATAAGTAGTTCCGTTAACCAGGTCAGTGTGTGTTCAGGCTGTGTATATAAGTAGTTCCGTTAACCAGGTCAGTGTGTGCTCAGGCTGTGTATATAAGTAGTTCCGTTAACCAGGTCAGTGTGTGTTCAGGCTGTGTATATAAGTAGTTCCGTTAACCAGGTCAGTGTGTGTTCAGGCTGTGTATATAAGTAGTTCCGTTAACCAGGTCAGTGTGTGTTCAGGCTGTGTATATAAGTAGTTCCGTTAACCAGGTCAGTGTGTGTTCAGGCTGTGTATATAAGTAGTTCCGTTAACCAGGTCAGTGTGTGTTCAGGCTGTGTATATAAGTAGTTCCGTTAACCAGGTCAGTGTGTGTTCAGGCTGTGTATATAAGTAGTTCCGTTAACCAGGTCAGTGTGTGCTCAGGCTGTGTATATAAGTAGTTCCGTTAACCAGATCAGTGTGTGTTCAGGCTGTGTATATAAGTAGTTCCGTTAACCAGGTCAGTGTGTGCTCAGGCTGTGTATATAAGTAGTTCCGTTAACCAGGTCAGTGTGTGCTCAGGCTGTGTATATAAGTAGTTCCGTTAACCAGGTCAGTGTGTGTTCAGGCTGTGTATATAAGTAGTTCCGTTAACCAGGTCAGTGTGTGTTCAGGCTGTGTATATAAGTAGTTCCGTTAACCAGGTCAGTGTGTGTTCAGGCTGTGTATATAAGTAGTTCCGTTAACCAGGTCAGTGTGTGTTCAGGCTGTGTATATAAGTAGTTCCGTTAACCAGGTCAGTGTGTGTTCAGGCTGTGTATATAAGTAGTTCCGTTAACCAGGTCAGTGTGTGCTCAGGCTGTGTATATAAGTAGTTCCGTTAACCAGGTCAGTGTGTGTTCAGGCTGTGTATATAAGTAGTTCCGTTAACCAGGTCAGTGTGTGCTCAGGCTGTGTATATAAGTAGTTCCGTTAACCAGGTCAGTATGTGCTCAGGCTGTGTATATAAGTAGTTCCGTTAACCAGGTCAGTGTGTGCTCAGGCTGTGTATATAAGTAGTTCCGTTAACCAGGTCAGTGTGTGCTCAGGCTGTGTATATAAGTAGTTCCGTTAACCAGGTCAGTGTGTGCTCAGGCTGTGTATATAAGTAGTTCCGTTAACCAGGTCAGTGTGTGCTCAGGCTGTGTATATAAGTAGTTCCGTTAACCAGGTCAGTGTGTGCTCAGGCTGTGTATATAAGTAGTTCCGTTAACCAGGTCAGTGTGTGTTCAGGCTGTGTATATAAGTAGTTCCGTTAACCAGGTCAGTGTGTGCTCAGGCTGTGTATATAAGTAGTTCCGTTAACCAGGTCAGTGTGTGCTCAGGCTGTGTATATAAGTAGTTCTTACTCACTCTTACTTTTAGCCAGAAGTTAGATACTGCATCTGGGCCTGGGGTTTTCAAATTAGGAGGGTTTGTTAACTTTGTTTCAATCTCTCTGGCTATTACTTCATCACATTTAATATTCTTCACATCTGAATGTCTTACCGTTTATTTTACTTCTTTTATCCATTCAACATCTTTGTTATGTTCCACAGGGTCTTCATAGGATCGTAGGAGGTTACTAGGCTATCAACCCTAAGGTCATTTCAAGCCTAGCCATTTCTTCCCAATGTAATACCATAGATACTCTAGTCAATACCCAGGATTGCATTTAGTAATGACTGCCCATGTCCAGGAGGGTTGTGGGTGCTATCTCTGGTAAGAATTTATGGTGCCTCATCCACTAGTCTAGGTTCCTTTTGAACAGTGTTACAGAGGTGCTCTGTTCACATGAATCCAAAGATGCAACAGTCACTGGGAGACAAATCTGTCCCTCCAGCATGTCATGTTCAAGTCGCAGGCCATATTTATGTCCCTGGAACAGGTAGCTCTAGTCCCATTTGATTTACAGATGTGCAGCAGATTCATTAGGTTTGGGTCAGAGATTGCTCTGTAAGCCAGGCATAAGTGTCCCCTATGAAGGGACATACTTCTCCAAATCTATTACTTCTTTTTGGTGGTGTTCCTGTTCCTTTGTTTCCCAATTCTATATAAAACCTATTTGGGCCATCAGTGACTTGCTTATTTTGTACCTTCCCTTTATATTTATCTGCATATTGTCTATGTTTTTTCTGCCTGTGCTGATATCTTTAGTTTGTTAGCTGCAATAGTGCACAGTAGATCCTTGTTTGCTCTAGTACTGCCATTGCTTTTATCACGTCTATCTTTTTAAGTATTTTTGTTGATCTGTTCCCACTTCTATCCTCTTGTAACAGTGACATTTCTTGTCTTAATTGCTATATAGTTTTGTCTATTTGGGGTCTATATTATAACATCAAAGTCTTACAACTTTGAATGTTATAATATCAAACCCAGTAGAGTGAAACACTAGAAAACCGAACAGTCAGAATAGCAAATTTTTTTCCCAGAGAAAAAATTTGCTGTTTCGACAAACATATGCACAACACAAGCACACCAAAATAAATAATCCACACACACACACACACACATACACTTCACAAAACCCTACACTAAACCATACATACACCACTAGCTATCCACTTACCTTAACCCAACCCTAACCCTAAGGTCCGTCACTATCGCACACTCACTTTACCCGCTCCCTAACCCTAACTCACCTACCCCACCCTAACCCTTACGTCCACACATTCGCACACTTACCTGACCTACGCCCTAACCTAAGTCACCTAACCCGTGTCCAATCGCACACTCACCTTTGTTCGCACAATTACCTTAACCCGGTCCGTAACCTTCGCTCCACACTCGAGGAAATAGCGAAGCTGCAGAAATGGCCCACCGAATACTTTCCCTAGGAAAATATTCAGTGTTCTACAGCTTTGCTATTTGCAGCGTTCACTCTACTGGGTTCGATGTTATAACATTCGAAGTTGTAAGACTTCGATGTTATAATATAGACCCGTCTATTTGATACTTCCATGATGGCATTTGATTTCTTCCCTTCCTTTCCCTTATTGTCCTGTATTTTTGAGGTAAGACTTTATCTGTTATTAATTTTGCTGCACAGTAATATATCCTATTTACTTTTGTTAATATTACACGAATTTATGTTAATAGTCTTGACTACTGTGTTCTTTTGTTTTATCAGACTTTTAACATTTTGGGTCTTATTAATTTATTGTAATCTATTTCTTTCATCGATCTTAATATGAGGGCACATTCTTTATTCTCCTCTTAATGCAGGCATTCTACAGAATGTTCCAAAATATCTTGCTGGGACATATTCTTTTCAGCTGCATCTTGCATCATCCATTACTGTTTCATGTAGAGACTCATTGGCCTATCACTTCACAACAGTGACTGTATCAAAGTTGCTACTGTTTCCTTTTCCTTTCCTTGCTGTGCAACTCCAACTGAACTTTTGTACTACTTTCCTACTGAAGGGTCCAGAGTATCTGCATGTAGTAACTGATCAGATGCTTTCCAGTCCTACTGGTTCCCTTTAATTTGGGGCTTCACTGTTCATTCATGTTGTGATGGTAACAGAGTTGGATTTTCTACACCAAATACTTCACTTTGTACATAATCCATAACTTCACTTTCTATTTCTTTAATTTCTTCATTACTAATCCTCTTTTTTACTTTCCCCTTTGTTTTCTTATTTTTTTGTATTGTAAAACTTTCCATATCCAGATGCCTTTGCTGCATTTCTCTTCAACTATTTTTGGTGCTGTTTTTGTACTGATTACGTTTTGCTTTCTCCTTTACATAAATATTGCACCATATTAAATCTTTTCTTTCCCATATCCATATTTCTTCTTCAGATGTCTCCTGCTCCAACTATTTTGTCTTACTTTGGGGATTCAGTTTTCTATCATGCTGTGACATAATCTGTGTTAGAATTTATACACTAAATCCTTCACTTTGCAAGTATTCCATAACTTCAGCTTCCATTTGTTAAACTTCTACTTAACTAATATTCTGTTCTACTTTCCCCCTTTGTGATCTTATTTTTTGTGTTGTAACATTTATCATATCTAGGTGCCTTTGCCTGTATTCTTCTTCAAATATTTTTGGAGTTGCTTTTTATGTATTGCTTGCTTTGGCTTTACCCTTTGCATAAATATTATACCATATCAGATCTCTCTTTCTTTCCCATGTCTATGTTTCTTTTTTATACCTTTAAAAATCTCTAACTTTTGTTCCTTACATTTTTGCATTTACTCAGTTGCTTCTTTTTACAAACAGCTAAATGTTTCTTGGTCTATATAATGATTTTCATGAATCTGTTGTATAAATGCACACAGATTTGCATTTAGGTTCATAGGTAGGTACTAGGCTATCTGCCCGAAGGCATTTATAAGCCTAGCCGGAATGTGTTGGCTTTCGCCGCCCCCTAAGATTAGCTTCTGCAGTCTATTTCGTTCAGATTTGCCACAGTTTCCTGTTATTTCTAGCTCCAACTGAACCTTTGTACTGATTTCCTATGGGAGGCTCCAAAGTATCTTTATATGTCAGCTGATTACATGCTTCCTGCTCCTCTGGTTTCTTCTTAATTTGGGTGTCCATTGCTCCATCCTGTTGTATTGTTATCTGAGTTAAATTTTCTACACTAAATCCTTTACTTTGCAGGTAATTCATAACCTCAATTTCTATTTCTTTAACTTCTCCATTACTAATCCTCTTTTCTACGTTTCCTCTTTGGTTTGTTATTTTTTATACTGTAAAATTTTCCATATCTGGATGTCTTTGCCTATATTTCTCTTCAAATATCTTTGGTGCTGCTCTTTTTGCATTGATAAGTTTTGCTTTCTCCTTTATATAATTATTGTGCCATATTAAATCTCTTTTTCTTTCCCACATCCATATTTTTTCTTCAGATGTCTCCTGCTCATCTTGTTTCTCCTTAATTTGAGGACTAGTTGTTCCACCATGCTGTGATATGACTTGTGTTAGACTTTCTACTATGAATCCTTCACTTCCCAAATATTCCATAACTTCAGCTTCTGTTTTTTTAACTTCTACTTGACTCACCTTCTGTTCTACATTCCCTCTTTGTAATCTTATTTTTCTATTGTGAAATTGTCCATATCTGGAAGCCTTTGCTTATATTTCTCTTTGAATATCTTTGGGCTGCCTTTGTTGTGTTGATTAATTTGGCTTTCTCCATGATAATATGACAGAATATGTGCTTCATGAAGCAAAGGACTATGATTCTGAATTCAGTTGTGCAGGTGTGAGAGTTGTCCTTGACTACATCAACATTCTTTTTCTGAAATGTAAATTAATGGTTCCAGTCATAAAAAGGGTGAAAGGGATTGGAGGGAAATGCTAGCTAGAGTTTCCAGCCATTTTACATATTAGGTTAGATGGTCATATTTTAAGCATTCTAATCCCAGAGGAAGCTCATACATATCTGGATGGATGATTGCTTAACACATTGTACAGCCAAACTGATAGTAAGAAACTGTATAGAAATGAATGTGCATAACCTGAGGGATAAAATAAGATTGGAAAGCTTTACTGCACATCTCCAAAAAGTCTCCTGCTGGGAAATGACACAAAGGGCACAGACAATATAAGGGACTAACTACTCCTCTGGGTAACACTAAAGGAAAAGCTGCCCTGTTTGCTTCATATACTCCAGGGATTTGTACTTATAACTCGTTTGCCCCATTGCAGCTTAACTGCAAGTTGGACAATGACTCTGGCCTATTACTCCAGATCCTGCTTTGACTGAGGTGGACAGTGATACTGATCTATTACTCCAGATCTTGCTCTGACTGAGGTGGACAATGATGCAGGTCTATTACTCCAGATCCTGCTCTGACTGAGGTGGACAATGATTGCAGGTCTATTACTCCAGATCCTGCTCTGACTGAGGTGGACAATGATGCAGGTCTATTACTCCAGATCCTGCTCTGAGGTGGACAATGTCTCTAGCCTATTACTCCAGATCCTGCTCTGACTGAGGTGTACAGTGATACTGATCTATTACTCCAGATCCTGCTCTGACGGAGGTGGACAATGACTCTGGCCTATTACTTCAAATCCTGCTCTGACTGAGGTGGACAATGATGCAGGTCTATTACTCCAGATCCTGCTCTGACTAAAGTGGAGAATGATGCTGGTCTATTACTCCAGATCCTGATCTCACTAAGATGGAAGATGTCAACTCGAGTGGGGATATCTCAATCAAAGATACATTCAAGTGTAATAATATTGTGTGAGGTGTTTGTATGTGACGGAGGATATATTCAGGTACTCTTTGAGTGTTGTCACTTAGTTTTGTTCCTATTTAATGCTGACAGACTTGTTCAGCAATCTCTAGTAATGCTGTGGATGGTATAACCGGTGCTCACAGTTGTTTACGTTTTATTACTCAGTTTATCTGTAAGTCCAAAGAACCATGAGACTCTATAAAGGCTCTTTTCACTTGCAGCACTTATTTAATTGTGTCAGCAAAGCTGCATTTTTTGCATGCTGGACAATAATATGGGTATTTATCTGGTGAAACAACTGTATTAACTTGAAGTGTTGCTAACGTGGTAACTTTTTGAGGGTATATAATATATACTGTTATTCTTCCCTGTTTGAAGGTTTTGGTACTTCTGTACCTCTTATGTTAGTACCTGGTGGTTCCAGCTCCGAACATAGTATTTTGTAATATATACTAAATAAGTAACATCTAAACTGACTAGTTAGTGTGTTTTATATGTTTAAGTTTCAAGGTTCAAGGCACTTTTGATACTAGTTTATGTTACACTGCTGTGGGCCATTCTCCAAGTTTATGGAACGTTGACAATGTGCCTAGTACTATAAGGATAATTTCCTGGAATGTGAAAGGTATATCAACATCTCATAAATGTACTGCATGTTTATTGAGCTCAGTAATCTCAAACCTCATATAGTCTTTTTTACAGGATACCAAGTTAAAGAAGCAATATTGTAATCTCATTTAGAAACACTGGAAAAGATTGACTGTATCTGGAATGCCCATTCAGCTAAAAGGGATGCCCCATTTTTATTCACTGATCACTAAATTGGCCATCTCAGTCTATTAAACATGATTAAGTGGCAGATGGGTTGTGACTAAAATTAAAATCCATAGTGACCAATCCTAATATTAAATTTTTGTGGTTCAAATTTGGATGATCCTAAACCTAGTAATAACTTTTCTAATTTTCTTCCATAACTGGAATTTAGTTCTGTTGATTGGAGGGGATTTTAATGTGTCCTTAGACCCTCAGATAGGCATAATACATAGGAATGCAGAAAAAGTGGTTACAGTGCACAAGGCTGCATGGGATTTTATTAATGACTGCAGACTTATTGATTGCTATAGATCATTTCATCCAGACATTAAAGACTGCATGTATATTGCACAGTTATCTGTCTCACCCAGCAGAATAGATTATTTTTCTGCATGGAGAAAGGATAAACTGTGATGTCTCCAGGTGCATCTGCAGTTAACTCCTAATGTCGCTAGGTGTCAAATATTGTTTGTTCATATTTGCCTCAATAATTCCAAAAACAATATATGTACAAGGTTTTAAAATATTTCATATTTAAGCTTACAAAATGGCAAACTCTACTGCATTAATATTTGACCTCTGCCTAATGCAGATAAATAGATATTAACTGTCGTTTTATGATATTAATTTATATATATATATAATTTTCACATTTTTCTAAATATCTCAACAACTAAGTAACACAGACAGAACTCCTTAGCCTCATATGAAAGTTCTCAGCTATATGAATAAAATGCTGCTGACAGTATGTGTGTAACTTGAGTGGTTGCTGAGATATTATAAGTTGCTTACAAAATATTACAAATATAATAGTTAATGTATTTACTGTGACTTATAGAATTCATTTTAAGACATAGAACCTAAAGAATTCTACGATTATAAAAATAGTTTGTGCTAAAAAGTTTGCCATTTATACTTCTTTCATAACCCCTATGGCTCCAGAGATATGAGCATTTGTTTGAAATATGAGGACATAATTTGATTCTGTCAAAAGGTTTAGCTCCACCCATTGGAAGTTGCAGTGCAAACTTCCTGAGCTCTGTTGGCATGAATGAGTTAATCATTTTGAGGACATACAGCAATACTGGATAATACCTAGGCATATGCTTAGGAAGGGTTCAAAATGGACATTCCAGGGTTGGTTCAAGCTTTAATATACAAAATTAGAGCAGATAAAACAGCAACATCAGTAAAACTTAATAGTAGACTAACAGAACTGGAGGTAAAAATATGTAAGTGCAGTAATTAGATCTAGAGTTATGAAGGAACAGATCATGACTTTGAGAAAGGAATTTAAGCCTTTCAGTTTAGCTCTATAGCCACCAGCGGTATTACAGACCCCAAACATCTTGCATATAAACTTAAAGCAAGGAAAATAGAAATGCATATTTTTGCTCTGAAAGACAGATTAGGGTGCATACAGACCAGCCCTCAAACTATAAATCAAAGGATGGTCTATACATTTACATAACTATTTCAGAATAAAGTTACTGTTGAACTAGAGGATAGGTCTAATTTTTTTGCAGACATTTTTCATCTACAGGTGACAAACACAATGAAAGAACAACTAAATAAACCTATTACACTAGTCAAAATTAAAAAATCTATTTTAAGTATGTTTAAGGGGAAGGTGGCTGGACTTGGTTTAATGCTGACTTTTATTGTCATTATGTCCATGAGCTTGGCCTCTTATTGCACAAGTTATTTATACAAAGTGAGAGAACTGGCAGACTGCCACTTTCTTCTAGAACAACATCTATCATCTTAGTATCAAAAAGGACAGTTTTTAATAATCCTGCTGGTTACAGACCCATTTTTGTCCTTCTGGAGTATCTTTTTACCAGCTCTGATCTGTCACAAATTGGCAAGATTTCATTTAAGGGAAACAACGGGGCCCAGACCAACTTAGGATATGCATCAGTCTGATTCAATGGGCTAAGTACATCTCAACTTTTTTAGGTGCCTTTTATCTTGAACTTTCCAGAGCATTTGAGTCACTTGACTGGGACTTTTTCTGGGACTCTCTGATTCAGGGGCCTTTTTGGATAAATGCAAACTATTATATCCTGGTGCTCACAGCAGAATCAACATTAATGGCTCTTAGTCTGCTGCTATTCCTGTTTGCAAAGGCACACACCAAGGCTACCCTCTCTCACCAATGTTATTTTTGCTGGCTATCAACACATTAGCTGCCTTTATTCAACAAAAATACTCTAGATCAGCTATACCTATTCCTAATGGTATAATATTCTCCTCCATGATTTTCTGATGATGGAGGTAATATAGATATCCAACCCTCCTAATAACTGGAAATATATACTAGAATTATCAGAAAGTTTTGGAAACCTCTCCAGCCCTTGTCTTAACAAGGATAAATCATTTCTATTCTCATTAAACCAAGCATGTATAGAAATTAATACAGACATAGAGGTATTAGCAATAAAAACATTGTGCACTTACAACTGCATGGGAATAATCATAATGGCGAGTATGTCAGTGATGATAGAGGAAAATACCAAACCTGTAACAGCTGAAATTAAGGAAATGTTGACAGACTGGCACCTTTTAAACCTTACATTTCTTGCCCTTAAGGTGTTCTGTCAACTGACATTTATATGTTTATTCAGACAGAAATGCCAGCAAATGTTTCAAAATCTAATAATGGGTTATTTTTGGAGTAAGACAATATCCAGAAGGTCACAGAAGAAGCCTATTGATTTTCTTGCAGAAGGAAGACTGCAACTCTCTGACTTACCATTTTAACTCTGCAGCAGTACCTCTAAAGCAAATAATGCAAGTCAGGAGCTCACCAACACCAAACTGCTTTACTTCTGGGATTTTCATTATTTACAATGCTGACTTAGTCCACGAAATCATGATGGCGAGAAAATCTGGGACCCAGGCAGGCTTGAATTCTCGCTGCCTTGAATTTGAGGCTCTGAAGTAGGAAGCAAGACCCTTTTTGGGGTTATGGAACAGAATATGGGATCAAAATGAATATCTAGTTGATGATACGCCTTATGTTTTGGCTTAACTGGATGTCCAAATGATGTTTCCTTTAGAAAGATATTGTTCATGGACGCTCAGGTGAGTTTTCATACTTTCAACATTGTTTACAGAATTCTAAATTTCTCAAATGCTAAATTTTGGCATTTTTTAAAACTTAGATCTATCTACGAAGACACTAAGATTCATAACCATTCTAAAGAGATACTAATTTTATTAGGGACCACTATATCTAAAATGTTGGATGAAGGAATGGTCAGAAAAGGTACTACTGCCACACTTTACTGGTCACTAATAACAAGGAGGAACAGACTACTTTCAATTCTAAAATAAGGTGGGACTCACAGCTAGGTAGGCAGATGACACTAAATGCCTGGAAAAACAACCTGGGACAGTGGAGAAAAGAGCCATTCCTCAACTAGCATTTGCATGTATAAGCTGTTACATCAATGGCAAACTTCCCCAGTTAAACTACATAGCAAAGATTATATGGATACCAGGAGATACTCAAGATGCTCTGCAAATAATGTGGATTATTTGCACTGTTGCACATAGTATGGAGCTGTCAGAAGATACGTGAATTGTGAGCTCAACTCATTCAAGATGCTTCATGAGTGATCAGGAAATATTTACTGGGCCTTCATCATCCAAAATTGTGTCTACTTGGGTTAGATACAGAATATTTTAGCCTGAACATATTCATTTATTTATTTTTCTTCAACGGGGAAAGTCCAGCAGGGATAGATACTCTTTTTCATTGCAGGGCCAAGGAGAAAAGCTAAGTCTCTAAACATGGCAGGAAAACAATGGATTTGAGTTGTCAGTCTGTTTATGGTTGATGTTATTGCTGCTATCTGAAAATCTGACTTTATTATATATGAACACACTACAAAATCTCAAATATCATACAACTTTTAAAATTTGGACAATTTTTTATCTGTCTTGGTATAATACCATGGGTGATTACAACTGTCAGGTGTAAATGCTGTGCAACATAAATACTTCTTACTGTTTTGTAGAAGTGTTACTTACCACTGTCTGTCTTTCTTTTGTGTGAGTCATTGGTACTATCATTTGTCTCTTGATCCAATAAAGAAGCTATTGAAGAAATAAACTTTCTTCTGGAATCCGGACCAATATATCCCAACAAATGTGATATCCTAACTATTTCCAACCTTTTAAGTCAGCTTTTGCCAGAATATTTATAGACTTTACATAATGGTTGCAAAGATTACACTCTGGACTACTTGGTATAACTTTATTGCATCTGCTGCAGGGAAATAAAGCAGTCATGTAGCAAGCATATTTCTAAGGCAAGTTTTCTTTTTACTTTTTTACTTATGATTCTGTATGACAAACAACTGCTGCAAGTCTACTGCAGTCACTGCTCTCTTTGAAAAGCTAGATATTTAATTCCCTGACCATAGCTAACATCTGGAAAATGAATTTCAACATAGTCATTTTAGTTCCTATCCACCCAAAGGCAGTACAGTACTCCCACTGTATATTTATACATCTTTCTGAATTACTATCCTTCTTTTGGTAAGTCCTTTCACTTGATCACCTCTGTCTTACTCCTCCTAATTTACTCTTAATCCTTGGAGAAGGCATGTCACTGAAAGGAAAAGCTATGGAATCATTTTCCAATTTGTAAATAAATTCTCATTGAAAATACAGTAAAATGCTCCTGCATGAAAGTTAAAAGTGTGCAGTTTTTCTGAGCAGCAGTATCATCATTTGTAATATTTCTCATTCGCATAACTACCTTACATGGGCAAATATAATATACTACAAAAATATAGTAATATAATAATTTGGCATTACAGTCCGGCACCAAAAAGCAGTACACAAAATATTAAGGGTCAAAACTACATCCATTCTCCATTACTGTCCAAGACAAAATATAACATTTCCTACAATCCCACTCAGCTGCATGGCAGTAAAAGCTAAACCCTAGTTACACTCACAACCAACTTACAACAGTAAAATGTAAGTTGCCAAGGAAATGTATGATTTAATGGCTGAACACTAAATACACCTACATCCACCTCACAACAATAGAATGCCAGGCACCCAGAAAAATGTATGTGTCAGTGTAAACGTAAGTAGCAAAGACTAGGCAGTAATACCAACTTGCTGATCATTGCAGGACATTTCTTTGAAAGTCAGTCATATGAGGCTAGTTTTATACCAAAATAGTTTATTCAAAGTTCACTAATTTAAATACACCATGAAGCTTGGGAATTGGGAGACCGTAACTAAAGATTGAAGAAAAGCCAGTGATTTGATTCAGTTATTTTATCCTCCCATCCCCATTCTTATGCTCTACCTAATAGCTCCCCTACCAGCATCCTATCTGCTTGTTAATTCCTCTAATAAGGGGTGAGAGCCAGCCCCATTCCTTGCCTGTTCAGGGTAGGGCACTATGGCCCATTCCTTCCCTACTCAAGGAGATATCCTAAACAACAAAACTTTCTCAGAGGTAAGAGACGTGAGCAGAAGAGAATGCACTCATGTGTCTTGCCTTTTTCTTTTCTCATGGGCAGTTTGCAGGCTCTGTTATGGCTACTCCCTAGGATGTTTATGTTTGCTTCCCCACATATATTCCTGGATAGGAAGTACCTCTCTCACAGCACAGTCCTTCTAGACTCATTGCTAAAGGTGCTTGCTTACTCTCCAGTAAGCATTGACAATGCAATAACTAGTGAGCCAGAAACAGACATTTACTCCCATTAATACTTGCTGGACTCTAGTGTCCATGCCACTGACCAAATCCAGGTTATTGATACTGCAGAGGCTTATTACCTTTGTGCCATGAGGTCAGATTGTTTTTTTTTTTTTAAGATGTATTTGCAGTGATTAGTGGACTGGAAATAAACATTCACTCCCATCCTCCCTTCCTAGTCCCTCCAGAGCCTGTGCCAAATACACTTTATATAATATAATATAATATAATACAATATAATATAATATAATATAATATCATATAATATAATATAATAAAATATACCAAACACAGTTTGTCAATGTCGCAGAAGCTTTTTATCCCTGTGCCGTGAGGTCAGGCTTTCTTTAATGTACTGAATATGTTCTTTGCATTTGATATGTTTTAAAAGGGTTGCAGCTAAAACTTTTGACTAGTATCTACTTCAGGACCATCATAAAACACTTCAGAGTAGCAAACTTCTTGACTGTCGTATTAATTGACATGACAATATTTCACATAAACAAACATGCAAACATACCCGTACATACAAACTAACTCCCACAACATGCAAGCTTCAACCACAGTAAAACACACAATCTAAAACATAGATACACACCAAACACATGTATAATATGGGGGCACAAGACCTCTGCCTCCCCAAAAGATATACGCAGTTCTAAGACAGCACTTACCTTGGGATGAGTGCCACTTGGAAAAGAGAGTCAGACATACATCCATCTCACACAGCAGCTACCTCTCAAACCTTTGACACAGTCTGCACAAAACGCAAAATGCAACACCATTCTCACAATCACAGAACTCTCCTAACTAAACATACAGTCTCATAATATTCTGCAGACAATGCTCACAAGCAAACACATGCAGCACACACTAATAATCATACTCATCTGCCTATATAATCCAAACAGTGTACACCATGACTCACTACTGTACTCAGTTCCACAGTACATACACTGAACCTTTCACTCAGAGCATAAACAGCATGCATATTACATGCTTCTGAATACTCAGTCCAAAACACATCACTATACACTTACCAACATTACTGAAAGACATACACTGCATGCTTTTTAACACTTGCTCCAACTCACATAAAAAAACAACACTATATTCACTATATACTCAACTACTCATTCAAAATGCCACTATACCCCACCAGCAAAAACATGTATCACACAAACATGCATCCAACATACACTCAAGTATACTTCTACACACATGCAAACACATACATACATCCAGATACACAGACATACACACGCACACACACACACACACGCACACACACACACACACACACACACACACACACACACACACACGCAGATATACACACAAACATACAAACACAAATGCACATACACACACACACACACACACACACACACATATACACAAAAACACAAAAGCACATGCACACTTATGGTCATAAGTGGGAAAGAGCAAAGGGGAGTAGTTCTTCTAGGTGCAAGCTGCTGGGGGGGGGGGAATTAGCAGGTACTGATGGTGGGAAACTACAGAGTCAAATTCACTGTGCATGAAGGAAACAATAATAAAGTTCATACTTTATGATTAAGTGTTTAGTTAGCTGCCCTGGTGGGCCATTAAAAGCCTAGCTAATTTACCTTAGTGAGAATCAAAGACTGCACTTCTTGTCTGTGAGGTAAATACCTTAACCCTTATGCCAACCCCCTAACCCTATGGAAATGTCCTGTTGTGACAAAGGGAGATACTGCCAGCACAGCTATCTGGAATTTTGTAAATAATTGTATGACATTTGTGAATATCAACATGATTTATAAAATATGCCTTTGTTACAAATGTATTAGAGCTGTATGTTATGTGTATATCAAACTTGTTTGTAGACGTGTTGAAAAAGGTTTTTGCAAAGCACTTGAAATGTATTCACAGTGTGCCTTACTGGAATAGAACAGAAATGTACATGCATTATTGTAACTGTTTAAATGTATATATTTTGACAGTGGAAACTGGAATACAGACAGTCAACTTCAGAAAAATAGCTGAAATTAAATTACTTTATGGCAGGAAGAGACAGAATGTCTATACTAAGAAGCTCTCTGTATTGTCTTTAAGGTGAAATAATTACTAGTTTTGAATGTGAAGGAATGCAATTGCTTTCTGACTTCCAGCATCTGTCAGTTATCTGAGGTCTATGTATTTTCACAGGTAGATGCTAAATACTGTTACCTTCCAGCAGTGGGGGTTTCACCTGGGATAGAGTCAGATGACAAGAAATTATGTAATTCTGCAAGCTATCCCAGAAGTAATGTTTGAGATATTAATTTGAGAGGTCTTTTAAAGAGACACAGCATTCTGTATTATGGTTTGAACCTGACAACAACTACAAGATCTATTCACCACATCTGCATTGCTCTTAAGAAAGTTAACTAGGGTGTAGCAATTCTCTTAGATTCAATTAGGAATATAGTAAAGCTTAGTTTAGATGTTTTAATTTATTTATTATTGAGACTGCCCTGCAATATTGTTTTAAATATTCCTGTGATTATGGACTCTGTCAGTGTGAATATATATTTAATATTGTCTTGTATTTTATTATTTATTATTAAATGCATTTAAACCTTCCATTATGACTGATATGTGTAGAGATATTTAAGTTTTGAGAGTACTTGCATATGTATTTGGTGACACTGTGGGCCCCTCCTAATAGCCTTGCTCTTGGTCAAACTACCATTTGTATTAATAGTAACATTACACACTAAGATTGGACACCCATTGTTAAGGGCATTAAAGTAACTGATAAACAGTTGGCTTGTGGCAGTGATAACTACCTTTTAGTCTGGGCAAAAGAAGGCATAGCTAGCAAACCTGTGCTAGCTTTTCCCAAGCATGTGTATATGTATAAATCAAACCTCAAGGAGTGTGTGTGTCATCTACTTGGGCAGGGACATAAAGTACTGGTTGGACAGAGAGGGTGCTGGAGGTCTTGGATTGGCCACTCAGCTGAGATCTCAACTCTACAGCTGTGCCAGCGGGGAGTCTTACTGGGGATCTTACTACATTTGGAAATACTGTGTATGCACTTGTTATCCTCCAAGGTTACGCCCCTCACTGGTGCCATTGGTGAGGATTGAGACTCCTTGATTACTGATCCAGTGATGGGGCATCACACCTGTGATAATGTGAAAATACTGAGAAGAATCACAGATACCTGTACAATTACTCAGATAATAGTATTAATGCATTAAAAAGCATTTGTGGTAGCAACCTGTATGTTGTGTATGGTAGAACATGTGTGACTCTTCATGTTTGATGTGTATGCATGTAGTATAATGACATGTCAAATACACAGAACTATCACTATGACTAGGATATCAACAGAATAATGATCTAATATTCACACTAACAGTTCTCTAATTATAGCAGCTGTGATATATGTACATACTTGTAAAATGAGGGTTATGGTCATGTGACTCACAGTACAACTCATAATCTCAGTTCCTTGACAAATTGGAATGTGTGAAGGAATGTCATTATGTATTTTGCTATGCTGTATGCTGTATGTATGTATGCATGCATGCACGTGCATAACAGAAATGGATAGGCAGCAGAGACAAGACAAAGGCAAAACAAAATTACATGCCAGCATTATGGTATTATGATATCAACTACTGGGGAAATGTATAAAATGTCAAGTTATAATTACTTGAGTATGATGCATTCATATGATATAACATGTGTCCTTCCTGCTGCACCGGCCACATCATACATGTTGAAATAAAAAAGTCCATCAATGTGTACATGTGAATGCAGTATAATATCATGTTGGACCTGATATTTATCCCTGAAGTGAACTTTGCTAAACACATTAGTAACATGTGTATGAGACTACAGTAACATACATCACAACCAGATGAAATATTAATATGTATTAGTAAGTGATCTGTTGAAAATGTCCCTTTCACATACACCGGCTGTGTGCAGGTCTGTGACAAATGTTATCCTCTGTGTGTAGGTCACTGAATCCATTTCATTGACATTGGCAAAGCCAACATTCCAGAGGCTATTTTCATTACATTTTGACAATGAAGAGCAAATGACAACTATCTCATAACATTGACCACTTAATGTTCTTTGTGCTAAATGATGTACATCTAATACATTACAGTACTTGGATTTCTTAAAAGGAAGTACAGCAGAGACTACAATAACATCAACTACATGACACAAAACCACAAGAACGTATCATAATACAGGCCCACTCATACTGTGTGATGATTTTCCAGCTTAGTATGTATTAAGAAATGATGAATAAGGCCTTATTTCCTGTAAAGTCCTATATTATGAACAAAATAATAAAATGTTTATGTACATGTTTGCATTAAGTCATGCAATACAGATCGTTAATTTGGGGAAGTAAATAATGTCTGACAGCTTTCACATGAACACATGGCTGAAGTCAGACCTCATAGACAGGTTCATAACCACTGATGCCACAGAAAGAAGCACAGCTGATGTGTCTTGAAGAGCCCACTTGAATGAGTTAATATCAGTACCCTACTGAAATAGTTATGGCTCCCCTTACATGCAGTCTGACACCTAAAAAAGTTGCCGTCTTACTGTACTACTGTACTATATCTCCAGCCTTTGGCTATCTATAATAATAGTCTAACAGGCAGATCATATCAGATTCAAACCCCTGCTTATCATAGTCCAATCTCTACAAGGCTGTGTAGTAACTGCATCTGCCACAGGAGATAGTAATGTAGGGTGACAGAAGCAGCACAATTCAAGGCGTCAACTAAGAAAGGCTTTTAATGTTAATTTATCCAATACAAGTTGGTCTGAGGGATCAATAGGTCATAGCTATGTTACTGTTCATACAAGTATAATTTAGTAATATCACTGTTTGATGGCTAAACCACTCGTGTCCATCCATATTGTTTTGCACATATACATTCTCAGATATTAACCGGTGACTATCTGTTGTAGAAGTCATAATTAACTACATGCACTACAAGACACCTCTCACCACAAGCAGAACAGAATACCTATTTAACTGGGAAGAAATCCCCAATTTGTCAATGTGTTGCAATGTTTTTCTTCAAAATAAATTGATGCAATGTTGCTATTTGTTATGACACCACAGTCATACCCACCACACCTCCAACTAAATATACCAACTCAGAGATTGCACTACAGTGGAGCAAGGGGCAAAGGTCACCATGTTGGCCAAGTGGATCCTATCCCGCAGTAACTTTCCAGTGTTTCAAGTGTTCATTAAAGTGTGGTTTCGATGAAGTCATCTTGATCATTAAGGATTCGGGTAAGTGGGTTTCAATTCTTTTCAGGTAGACATATATATCTGTATCTATATATATATATATATATATATATATATATATATATATTTTTTTTTTTTTTTTTTTTTTTTTTTTTTTTTAGAAAGGGAGAGGGAAAGAGCAAGAGAGAGTGAGATATAGAGTGAAAAAATAGTGGAACGAGGGAAAGGTGAGAGAGAGGATAGAGATATAAGTGTGTAAGATCTTTATTTGCATGCATAAGTAGGTGAGGTTTATCTTTAATATGCTATCCTCATTTTAGTGTTCATCATCACTCTTTCAATTTCTATTTTGTCTGTCTGAGCACATCTGGTATTGAGGTTCCCTGACCACCTGCGAATGCCATGGCCATAACTTTTATTACTTGTATTAATGTATATAATTTTTCTTGAGGTCTACTTTATTTTCTTTTTTAATTGCACTGGCATCTGTTATTGCTTAATTCAGGGTTATGTACCATAAGTTTTTTCTTGTATTTCTCAATTTGTTGTTTTTTTTTTGTTACTGTAAACACAGGTGTGTCTGCCACTGGCACCGTGGAACTGCTACTGCCTAATGTCGGAGTACTGGTAGCCTCTGATGATGATGATGGCAGTGATGAAGAGGCAGTCTGGTGTTGCAGGGAGTCAGTTTGACAATGAGATTATAGTTCCCACAGCCCCTGCCCAGAGGCTGGACACAGACAGTATGCATATGCATACCCAAGGCACAGAGCCATCTGAGACAGGGCAGGTTTGGTGTGAAACAGTTGATCATGGTAGTGTGGGTACTCCAGTTTCAGAACTGGCAGAGTCTTACCCTAGCCATCATGAGAGTGCTGTACCAAATGGGGGAGGGTCAGTATTGATGGTTACAGTAGGCTGCTTTCCAGCATCCCCCCGATGTTGGTGTGTCAGTTGGTGCCACGCAACAAATGTATATGGCCATTATGGAGGCACAGACATGTTCCACCAGGGCCTATGAAGAGACAGAGTACTGAGGGTTGTGTATTCTGACATACTAGACTGCCTGAGCAATGTGGGTGGCTCCATGAAACAGATGAATGAAAGGCTGGCTCATGCAGAGTCTGTAATGGAATGTCTGCTGAGGAGAGTCAACTTTCCCATGTGTCCAGAGAGCCATAACATTGTCAGGTGTTTGCCAACATGGCTGTGCCAGATCCTGCTCTCATAATGGCACTACTGCTTTGTCAGTGATTAGGTGTCTACACCTAGATGTGGTAGGCCATGTGGTCATGTTCTTGGACGTAGTTGTGATTAAAGCTCGCCAGCAGATATGATTTGCATTCAGGTAGCATCCTGAATTCTGGCCAGAGTCATGGAAATAGCGTGCATCTCCTGGCAGAGATAGTTCACGTAGTCAGGGGCAGTGATGGTGAAATGAATCCTTTACCAGGCATGGCTCATACCTGTCCAGGATGCCAGGGTATAATGCTAACACAAGTAAATCATACTATTGAAAAAGTTACATCTGTTGCTATTGGCCCTAACAATGGATACTGAAAATCTGATTTCTCACTCACATACACTCACTTCTTTCATGTCAGGTTTGCCTTCCTGTCACCTCACTCACCCCAACCCTGTGCAAATGATGATAACTATGCTCTGCCCTTTGCACACTTGTTTGTGACTTGGGTTTGCATATGTCCACTGCACAGACTGGATAGATAATGCTTGCTTTAATCATATGTTTTGTACTGACTTTTTTTCCTGCTAAACTTCAAAAATGATTGCTATGTAGTTACTGATCCTCTTTGTATTTTTTTTGTATTGTATAAATATTTCAAGCACAGGCATTAATGCCCTCCTAGCCTACCGATTTACCAAAACAGTTGTTGCCACGTGTGTTGTGATATAATTTATATAGATTTTACTTCAGCATTTGACAGGGTCATACACAAAACACTGATCGATATAGTAGAACAACTAGATATTGATATACTCTTGTATAAGATGTATAGCTGCATGGCTTACAAACAGGACATGGCAAGTATCATACAGCAACTTGACAGGTGAAATCCTTGGTTATGGTCAGGGTCTCCCACAGGGCTCTGTACTAGGCCTCATACTTGTTTAGATTGTATCTTTCAGACTTTATGCAAATGATTTGAATTGGGTCAACTGATTACATGTAGTACAGACAGGGCATTTTTGCAAAAGAACTTGACTAAATTAACCATTTGAGCACAGGTGAATAATATGCTGACAAATATGTGAAAAACTAAGCACATGATATTTGGGAGACATAAATTGAAAGGTAAATATTTAATACAACACATTGTTATTTAAACTGTAGATTCCATGACAAATATAATACAGCATTATTATTACCACAAAGTGAAACAGTGAAATATATTAATTTTACCATACAGTATATTAGCTTGAATGTCAGAGATAGATAATCTATGAAAGAAGTGATTCCTTTTAATAATAAGACTAGAGTATAAGTTTCAACCTCAGGAGATATTATTCTTCAATCCCAGAATATTTAAAGTTTTTAAAGGATAATCTATAGATTTTGAGGTCCACAAAATGAGACCATGAATTAATTATTTCTATTTATTGAAGTTTTAGTCGACACTGAAGAGGCTGAATGAATAATAATGGCATTTAATTTATTTGGCTTTTTCCTGCTATATGAAGTCTGTTTTAGTATGCTAAAAGCACAGAACTTAGCAAAGTGACGCCTCCCCAAATATGAAACAATTTAACGCATTACTTGTTTTGTTTTATCGAAAATAGCACATTTCTGGATGCTGTTTTTGATTCAGAAGCAGACAATTCAATAGTACACACTGTGCCGCTAACAATGAACATTACACCAACGTTACTGGCTTATTAGAGTTGTTAGAATCACTTTGCAATGTCCATTTTCACATATTACAAGGCAAAGCTCTTTTAAATTTGTCTACCGCTAATAGTAAGTTCTAAACTGTGTTTAAAATAATGTATCTGTGCTCTCATTGGTTTGTCAGCATTAGTAGCCCATTTATAACATTTTATTGCTTGTACTTCAGTGGTAATCCTAGTCCTAACTACAAGGCGAAGCTCTTTTAAATTTGTCTACAGATAATAGTAAGTTCTAAACTGTGTTTAAAATAATGTATCTGTGCTCTCATTGCTTTGTCAGTGTTAGTAGCCCATTTATAACATTTTATTGCTTGTACTTCAGTGGTAATACTAGTCCTAACTAAACATTCATTTTTTTATGTCATATGTAAGTACTTCCCTGTATGTCCAGTCACATTTTAGTGCCTTGTCTGTCAGCTTGAATGAACAAATTTTTGCTCATTCTTCTTGGTCACAGTTCTTTGTTGTCACATAGCATTCACCCCCCCCCCCCCACACACACACACACACCACCACCATGAGGTAGGATCCCAAGTCACTCTCCTCAATCATTTTTTTCAGTGTAAGCTCAGTCTTAGAGTTAACTACTTTACTGGCAGGAATAAGTAGTAATGAGCACTTATCATATCTCTACTACTTACTACATATAAGCTCCTGACTAACATTATGTGATACATTTCCATATACAAGCCTGTATTAATGGCATGTTCACACATTTACTTCGTTACAATACATGCATAATATTGTGTGCATGAATGTGAGCGTGTCTTTATAGACATCATTCTAGCTATAGCGATAGAGAAAGTCATCAACATCCTGGTATTAACCTTCTTTACTATAAAAATACTCTCAGACCGACTATACAAAATCCAGCTAAAGGGGGCAGTATCCATAATATTTGTTTGGTAAATATTTCTACTGGGTTATGTTGGGGAGTGATATTTTGCCACTTATATGCAAACGTGGTCATTGTTGCGTTGTTGTCATCAGAGTTTCATAAGTAGTTACTAGGCACACTGTAAAGGATGACATTGGGGAGTCCTAGCCCAGTTTTCAAATTGCTTCAGGGAACTGTCTGGTTATGTGATTCTTGGACTATAGAAAGTAGCTTGCTAATAACCCACAGCCTTAATACTCTGCACTAACCACCAGACACGTTTGATGCTTGTTTGTTGGTTGGTTTTCTTATAAAGATCCAGTAATAAAATATAGGGAATACAATTTTTTGTTCTAAACTAATTTCAGATCTAAAGAGGAAATAATAAAGCCTTCAGCTTCATATAATCAAATTTCTCTTGAAGTGCTGCCAAGTTGTATTAACAACAGTAACATCTTGTTCTAAAAATGATAGCAGTTTATCTTCATGTGACAGTATTTGTAATCTGATATATTAGAATGATACATTATGAAATACTGTTTATAAATACAAAGCAATCAATGTTTCATTTTAATGATGTTTAGTGTAAGTCAAGGAAGTCTTTAAAAATACTTAAAGAAAAAAATTAATATTCTATTTTCTATATGTTAAAAATGACAATTCTTTGCTATACAATTGTTTAACCAGACTAGAAATAACGGCAATCATTTTTAGGATTAATTTCAAAATAACTTTATCAGGATATCATCAGAGGCTTTGACAATTCATTTAGATATTAGGATTTAACAGAAAAGTTAGTTAAATTTCCATGTATAATTGGTAAGATGTCTTCAATACCAACACACAATCGGTTTAGCTTTCCTCATCAGCGGAATTGATGTAAAAATTATTAGTGTGTGTGTGTGTGTGTGTGCGTGTGTGTGTGTGTGTGTGTGTGTGTGTGTGTGTGTGTGTGTGTGTGTGTGTGTGTATGTGCGTGAAGATGTTTGTGCCAGAAGCTTTAGGAGAACAGGTTATGGTATGTCATATTGTAGTCAGTGTTAATTTAGCAGAGAATATTACATCTCAAGAAATTGCTATGACATTTAATAGAAAAGTAAATCACAATAAAAGAAAATGCATAGGGGGTCTGATTAAATCCAGAAAAAGAAAATGAAATAGAATAATTTATAAGATGTTAGGCTGTCTACACAAGAATCTTGTAAAATAGATGTTTTGGTTATCAAAAAATATGAGTTTGCAATAATGTCTAGGCCACACTCAGAAGATGTGTCATGAGAAAGGTATGGATTACCAAGATAAGATGGTAGGCTAGAATGTTCAGATGTGTGCTGTTAGTACATTATACAGGTCACAGATTAGCTAAAAAGAAAGAAAAAGAAAGCAAAGGAAATAAGCATTGACGTGTCAGTCTATAGTTCTGATGGATACCTATGAAGAGCATTAGTTATGAATAAAGTTTTGTTATGCTGTTGGCACTGTCTAAATATTAAAGCCTTACTAACTGTTAAACGTATGATTACTAGCAATCTTACCTAATTTGATAATAACTACTCTACTATCATGTTCCAGTGATCTTAATATAAATCACTTCATAATCAGACAACCACCTCACATCTCCTACAATTACTTTACAAACAACAAATAACAGCAATGGAAAAATATGTGTACAGCCAAAAAAAAAAAACAAACAAAAAGTTCATCAAGCACATGCACTGTTTGCAAACTCTGGTAGTGTAGAAGGATAAAGCCCTGACTACACTCCCAGCAACCCAAGTGTCTAATGCACCTTATAGAGCTTGCAGGGGAGTATGGGAGTAAATGGAAACTGCCCACTCATCCTTCTGTGGAGGGGCAGTTTTACCCACCACTTGGGTGCCACTTAGCAGGAGCACTGTGTGTTGCAACCATGGCAGTATTACTCTAAGAGCATGTACTGCCTTAGCGTACATCCACACACATGGGGACTCAGCATGCAGAGAAAAGCCCTCTGTGACAGGCAGAACACAGTGGAGCTCCAGGACATGCCAAGGAGAGGGGTTTCCACATAGGGATAGGTAGACTACTCTCTGGGACCAGCAAGCTCTCCTACTCCCTACCACATGACTATCAACAGTAGGGAACAGATGGGCCAATAGGGTTTCTTCAGTGGGAATGAATGGGCTATATAGTTCTTTTTTACCCTCAGGATACCCCCGCTTCCTTCTACTCCATAGAATGGACTGCCTAATTGTGTACTGGTAGGGAAGGTAGATAGCCACTGGGCAAAGTCCTGTGTAGAACATAAAATATGCATATCTGTCCAAAATGTTACTCACTGGTGATAGTCAGACAAATTCTGAACCATTAAAAAACAAGTCAACTAAGCCAAAAGCTTTCAAACAACAAAGAGGGATATATATAAATAAATTGTTGATGGCCAACAATTAATATATCTTTAGGAGAAGAAACCAAAGGTGAAATGTATATGCAGTTGTGTTGCCAATCATCTAATCCTTCCATAGCTTGTATGTAGCATGGGTTTGGGATTATTAATACAACTGCAAACAGGATATATTCAATGCCTAAAGATATAATTTTGATGTAACTGCAGAAACACTTGGAGGCATCACTAAGGAAAGCTTAGAATATTGAAAAAGCTTGATATAGAAGCTCCCACCTTAAAGTTTTATGCTGTCTCTCAAATGGTTACTCTACAGGCTGATGCTAGTCAAATTGATTTAGGTAGGTTTCTGTTGCAAGTGATGATTATGTTTAAGTGCAATATATATATATATATATATATATATATATATATATATATATATATATATATATACATACATACATATAAATATAACTATCGTTTTGTGATTCGCAGGCCGTCGAGTAGAAATGTGGTCGACGCACCTCTATGAAAGTCAGAATGGCGAATTCCAGCATACCAGACACAAATACCGAACATCAAAACTCCCTACTCCTCTGGACCCAGGAACATGTGTTACCATGGGCCCAGAAGAGGGACAAGGTAGGACCGTCAGGAATGTTGGTGTTTGACATTCCATCAGCTGGAATGGGGGACATCACGCAGGTGGATTCAATTACCTGTAGGATGACATAATAATAGGAAAATGTATATATATATATACATATATATATATATATATATATATACACACACACACACACACACACACACACAGATGCAGCAAGTAATCTTAGCAATTATTTGAGCTTGTCAGAAATTCCATTACTACATATATGACAAAAGTGCCACTGCTGAATCTGAATAAAGACCACTTAAAGAGTATTTATATAAATCATAGTATAAAGCTACTTTGCAAAGAATGCTGCTAATTCTACAAAAATATGATCTGAAAGTTTAATAAATATCTGCAAATCAACTACATATAGTTGATATACAGTAGTATTTATTTGTAAGACAACAAAAAAGATCTGCTGAATTATGATTCAAAGGTACTGTTGATTTATTTCAAGTTTGCATATGTGTACTGAGAAATGAATTTTGGAAGATATGAAGAAGCAACAGCAAATGTAAGTTATTATGAATGGCTGGACAGATCAAACATCTTTTTTTCATAAAAGTACACATTGATACTATCAATGTCAAAGTGAAATGATGTATGTCAAGTGAATTTTTGAGCCCAGGAAGTGGTGCTGTCTTTTGACATTCTGGGCATGTCACATGGAAGTTCTCAATGTCTTTCTTTATATTAGGACAGTAATACCTAGCTAAAACTCTAGCTTTGGTTTTATTCATTACTACATGTCCTGTCCATACAGGGCTATGTGGTAGTTTCGTCACAGATGTTCTAAAATGTATTGGGGCCAACTACTGGTGTTTTATTTCCTCTTCTTCTGTATCATTGTTTATCCTATAGAGAAAGTCATTCTCTTCACCTGTTTCTCGTTCTACTCTGGCTACATTGCCTCTGTCATTGTTTAAAGTATCTTCATGCCTTTGTGATTTCATGAAATTTTCCCTGTTAATTTTGCAAATTTGCTAAGTCAGAAACACACTCATCAGTATACTGACAAGAGGGACAGGGTATAGCTTCTTCACTAGGTAGTGGTGTTAACCTTTTCTCATATCTCTTTTTCTTCTGCAAAATTTAACTCTTGTCAGTGTATTTCTTCTATCTTTGGCTTTGGCAATCCCTTTACTTTTACATCAGTAACTTCTGTTTCTCTAAGTACTTGGTGATAAGACCCTTGTTTTTTTTACTAGGAATCTATTCAGGTTTCTTTTCTTCTGCCAGTGAGTTTGTAATTAGGCATCTCTCCCTTTCTGTCTCTTCACAGATGTCATTTATTATGTTAATAACAGAAATCTTCTGACTTGGTTCCATATTGTGCACTTATGTATTTTTACTTTTAGATTCTGCACTACTTCATTCATTTGTTAAAATAAGTTTTTCTAGTAAGACTGTTGTTAAATAACTCTGCTTTTCTAATAAGACTCAGTAACTGGTTTCTGATTACATAGGCTCATTTGTTCCTTACATTCAAAGTCAGATTTTAGTCCCTTTTTAATTTCTTATATGTATTTGTTTTGTTTAGCAGGACTGTACATTTTTAACAGGGTGTCAGGCTGCTATTCCCTTCTCCATTTTATTAGGGAGTATATGATATTTTTAATAGTTTGACAGGCAGCTACTTCCTCCATTTTTACTAGGGTTATGGCCTGATCAAAGACTTTCTAACTATGCTGCCTCACCCCCACAGTGCCATGAACTGCAGGAAAGTTTAACTTATAATGATGTCATCTGTTAAATTATTTAAAAATATTACATGATATAGCCTTTACTTGAAAGTATCTGAATTTTTTTGCATTATATGATACTCTTTCTTAATTCAATGAACACTTATTACTTCCACCTTTCTCGTCATATGTTTCATATTTGTAGGCATAAGGTTATGTAATACATGTGACCATGCCCACAGAATCTAGTAGTCTTTTCAATTCCTTTCTATTTTCTTTCATTGTATGTTAGGCTAAGCTAGCAGAGGTCCAAAGACAATATGCTGATTCTTCCATTCTAGCAGTTAGTTATATTTAATCAACATGCTATCAACAAGCTGTTAAGCAATAGCACTATTGATAGGTTCATAGGTGTGTACTAGGCTAATGGCCCTGGAGCCTTTACAAGCCTAGCCCATAGGATTACCCTGGCATTGTGTCACCTGACCATAGTTCCCAGTGCCTCGGTCAAGTAGAGCCACTGGAGTGATCCCTGGGGTGAAATTTCTATTTCCCATCCACTCATCAAGGTTTCTCTTGAAGAGGGCTAGTGAGGTGCTCTGCTTGACATGTATGGGAAGTCTATTCTGTAGCATGGGCAGTCTCTGGGTTATGAACCTGTCCCTCCAGCATGTTCTGTTGATTGTGGTAATGAGGTTGAGGTGTCTGGAGCATGTGGTGCAGAGGGACTGGGATTTCTTCAGACGTAGAATTTCTAAGAGAGCTGGGTCAGACATGGCTTTGTAAGTGAAGCACAGAGAATAGTTTGAGATTTTTTTAGTCTGTCCATATAGGACAAATGTTTAAGGCCTAGGATCCTCTTTGTGAGGTACTTTTGCGGCCTCTCCAGTTGTTGCAGGTGTTTAGTGAGGTGCATGCCAAATGGGGCACTGTACTCAATGACTGGCCTAATGAGGGAAGAGTAAAGGGAGACAATGACCGTTTCCTTCCTGGATGCAAAACCCTTAGTAATGAGATGTGCCATGTAGAAGGACTTTCTGACCACAGTGGCAATGTAGTGGTCAAAGAGAGGTTGCTGTCAACCTGTGTTCCCAGATCTCGTATAATGACTTCTGTATTCAGTGGACTACCGTCAATGTGGTAATTCATGAAAACTGGGTTTTGCCCAAAGGGGATAACGACACTTTTTTTGGCATTGAGCTTAAGGCCATGGTTCTGACACCAGTCGTTGGTCTCAGTGAGGCCTTTCTGTAGGATGTCAATATCACTTGGGGAGTTAATAATAGCTCCCAACTTGCAATCGTCTGTGAACTTTGTCAGCCAGAATTCCTTCGTGTTGGCCTGGACTTCAGAGAAGTAGATGCCAAACTGGACAGGACCAAGGACCAAACTCTTTGGGACTCCACTTGTGACTGGTCGGCAGTCTGACTTGGAGTCAGCTACTTTCACACTGCGGGTTCTACTTGTGAGCCAGTTTGCAACGCACCTAGTAATATAGGGGTTAATGCCTAGCTTAGTGAGTTTTTCTATGATTCCAGAGTGGGGAATGGTATCAAAGGCCTTGGCCAGATCAAGGTAGGCTGTATGAACCACCTTGTCTTCATCCACAGCTCTGGTGACTGATTCAAAGAAGTTGACCAAATTGAGCAGGCATGATCTACCCTTCACAAAACCAAACGGTGTGGGATCCAGAGTTTTGAGATTCTCTATATCCTTGTTTATTAGGTCCATGATAATGCATTCCATAGCTTTGCATATCAGACTCATCAGACTAATGGGGCAATAGTTACCATGGCTTATAGTTGCTCCTCCTTTGTGGAGAGGGATGACTGTAGCAGTGCACCATTTGGTAGGGACAAAGCCTAAGGTGAGGCTGTGATTGAACAGGGCATACAGGTGAGGTGCCAATTTACTCTCCAGTTCATGTAGAACACAGCCAGGGATATTGTCAGGTCTCACAGAAGCTGTATTCATGGCCTTGGACAGTGCTGTTTAAACCCGTGCAGCAGTATTACTGGGTGCCTGGCAATCTACTGGTATTGTGACTGGTCCCTTGGGGGAGAGAGGTAAAGTTGGCACTGAATCTGTCACCCAGTATATTGTCAATATCTGTTGGCTCGGTATAGGAGGTACCATTGTGCAGTAGCTCAGAGCAAATCTGGGTATTGCCCTGGAGATTCTTTACATAACTTGGAAGGCCTTGTGGTTGCCTTTACTATCTTTACTATCTGCTGCAATTATGTTTTCATAGCTAGCTTTAGAGGAAATGATGAGGGATCTCAACTTTTTGTTGAGGCTCATAAGGGAGTTTTTCCAGTCTTGGGACTTCACCTTATTCCACATCAGTTTTCTCCTTCTGTTGTAGAGTTTGTTTATGGCAGGGGACCACCAGATTGGCTTCATTTTTTGGAGGAGAGCATCCTGGTTCTATTGGGTATGGCAAGATCCACTAATTTGTGTATGTGTTCATACAGTGCATTGGTGTTTGATTCGGCTGTCATGCAACTGATCTCCATTTGCATGGGTGCAGTGAAGTTAGCCACCTCTCTTTTTAGGAGTCCAAAGTTAGCTTTGGAGAAGTTTTTTGTGGTAGTTTCCTTTGCGGGGGAAGGGGATGGGAGGGATGTGGATTCCCAAGGTGATTAGTTTGTGGTCGGATCTGACCAGGGAGGCGTTGACTATTGGTGTAGAGCAATGGTTGTCCATATTAGTAATGACCAGGTCAAGGATGCTGCTACCTCTAATAGGGGTAATAACGAGCTGGTCCAGGGCATTGGAATTAATGAATTCCAGGAAACATTGGGCAAGTGTATTGGTACAGGAGTAGTTTTCCCAATTAATGGAGGGGTAGTTGAAGTCGTAAAACCAGAAAGGTGGCAAAATTGTGCTAAAACCAACACTAAACCAAAAAAAGCACCAATAGGACAAATGGAAACCACGGTAGTTTATTAACAAGTTAAGCGCTTTCATCAAATAAAAATTGACTTCATCAGAACAAAGAGCACAAGGAGCTAAACTTTTAAATACACTAAAAACATTACCAATAGGTTATAAACACACCAATCACTATTCATTGTCTTGAATAAATTAATAATTTAAGTACCAGTACAACTGAAAATTAAAGCATATGTATTAAACATTTTAAAACCTGTAAATATGTTACCAATAAGAAAAATACATTGTAAAAATATAAAAGTGTCAAAGTTAAATTATATTTTCCCAGCTTTTTCTTTTAATGCTGGTGCAATAAATATAAAATCATTCAAACCAGGGTATAAGCTAGCATCCAACGTCAACTGCCACATTAGTTCGCTTTTGTTCACAATATTCTTCCAGTCACCACCTCTAGGGTTTATTTGTATAACATCCAAGATGCCACATTTGAAACCAAAAAAGTTTTTACACACTTTACTATGTCTGTACAAGGCATTAGTCTCCCTTTCATTTTTTATGTCGTACAAATGTTCATATATGCTGGACTTGAGAGCCCTCTCAGTCTTTCCATCATAAAACCCCATACAGGCATTGCACTTAGCCAGATATACTATCCTATTGGTGAGGCAGTTCCCCTTCTTAAAAATACTGTATCCCTAGTCCTGTTATTTAAAACCACACTAGGTGTCTGCATAATAAAACTGCACTGGGAACAAAGCCTACAATTTTTAGTGCCTTCATTTTTAATTTGGCCTCCACCATTTGAATTACCTTCTAAGGTTAGCTTCAAGTTACGCCCCACTTTGGTAGAAAACAAGGGTCTCTCCCCCACTGCCTGGAATATTTCATTGTTAGTTCTAAAAATACTCCAATTCTTATTTAAAATATTTTTTATTCCACTGTATAAGGGGCTATATTGTACAACACAAGCTTGGGTGAAATTACCTGGCAATTCAACATTTGTAGCCGTACTGGTATCCTGGCTGTCAGAAAGCCCCCTACCCAATAGTGGCTTATATTTTAAGCTCCATTCGTTAAGAATTCCTTGCAAAATGTTTTCCACCAACTCAGAGGGATACCCTCTGTCTACAAACATGTTTCTTAAAACTTTAAACTCGTTAATTACATCTTCTTTATGGGAAGTCATCCGAGCAATTCTAATAGCCTGTCCCTTAGCAATACTTCTTTTCTGAAAAAGGGGTTGATGACTATTAAAATGAAGATATGTATTGCAAAAAGTTTTCTTACGATATACCTTGGATTTAAAACCGTCTTTATCTTTAGATATAATAGTATCCAAATAGTGTATCTCAGTATTATGATATTCATAAGTGAATTTCAAGAAAGTGGTAGTGCTATTCAGGTATTCAATAAAGCTCGGAATGTTACCTGTATCACCTTTCCACAAAATAAAAATATCATCCAAGAATCTACTGTATAACAAAATCTCAGAATTAAACTTACTTTTAAAAATATGTTTCATTTCCCATCCTAGTAATACAATGTTTGCATAAATGGGGGCACAAGCTACCCCCATAGCGGCCCCTTTTATCTGTTGCCCTTCAAAAAATATATAATTGTTATCTAACACCAGGGCCATAATCTCACAAACAAGGTTGACCTGTTCATGGGACAAGCTGGAACAAGCAAAAAGCATTTCTTCAAAGAATTCCAGCCCCTCTTTTCTGGGAATACAGGAAAACAAATCCTGAACATCAATGGTCAAGAAAGTAACCCCAGATATCCAGAGGTCTGATTTGATTTGACTTGAAAAGTCCCATGAATCTTTGATAAGGTGGGGTATCCCTTCAACAACATGTTTGACCATTATAGCTACATAAATTGCCAGAGTGTGGGTTTTAGATCCACCAGCCGCCACTATGGACCTAAAGAGGGGTGCCAAAACATCTTTGTGGACCTTAGGAATACCAAACAATCCTTGCACTTTAGGAAATGAATTAAAAAGAAATTCGTAGGTATCCTGACTAATTCTCTATTCTAAAATATATTCTTCCAAAAAACTGTTTATACGCTGGTAAGAAATATTGATTTGATTCTTGGAGACCTGTAAGTAGTTTTCCTCATTAAATAAAATATTCTGCATAATGTTGTTGTAATCTTCAGTGTTAAAGACTACGATCCCCCCGCCCTTGTCTGGGGGCCATAATGCGAATCCCTTTATCCTCTCTCAATTTCTTCAAAAGATCTCTCTCTTTCTGATTCAAGTTGTGGTAAACCTTCTTATTCTCTGTCCACAACTTATAAATATCTTCCTTAACTGCTTTTTCAAAGGTTGCTACCAAACAATGAAGGGGGGGAGGGGTTGTAGACACTGCTTTTTTTTTTTAGAATGGAAGAACTCTGACCTGCACTACCACCTTTATTTTTTGAAAATATATATTTGATGAAAGCGCTTAACTTGTTAATAAACTACCATGGTTTCCATTTGTCCTATTGGTGCT